>NC_042995.1:5479689-5507189 GCF_901001165.1 Salmo trutta | reverse complement strand
CTGTTCTGTTAGGAGGTACAGATCTATGTTCTGTTAGGAGGTAGAGATCTCTGTTCTGTTAGGAGGTACAGGTCTCTGTTCTGTTAGGAGGTACAGATCTCTGTTCTGTTAGGAGGTAGAGATCTCTGTTCTGTTAGGAGGTACAGATCTCTGTTCTGTTAGGAGGTACAGATCTCTGTTCTGTTAGGAGGTACAGATCTCTGTTCTGTTAGGAGGTACAGATCTCTGTTCTGTTAGGAGGTACAGATCTCTGTTCTGTTAGGAGGTAGAGATCTCTGTTCTGTTAGGAGGTAGAGATCTCTGTTCTGTTAGGAGGTAGAGATTTCTGTTCTGTTAGGAGGTAGAGATCTCTGTTCTGTTACGAGGTAGAGATCTCTGTTCTGTTAGGAGGTACAGATCTCTGTTCTGTTAGGAGGTACAGATCTCTGGTCTGTTAGGAGGTAGAGATCTCTGGTCATTTAGGAGGTACAGGTCTCTGTTCTGTTAGGAGGTACAGATCTCTGTTCTGTTAGGAGGTAGAGATCTCTGTTCTGTTAGGAGGTACAGATCTCTGTTCTGTTAGGAGGTACAGATCTCTGTTCTGTTAGGAGGTACAGATCTCTGTTCTGTTAGGAGGTATAGATCTCCGTTCTGTTAGGAGGTACAGATCTCCGTTCTGTTAGGAGGTACAGATCTCTGTTCTGTTAGGAGGTACAGGTCTCTGTTCTGTTAGGAGGTACAGATCTCTGTTCTGTTAGGAGGTAGAGATCTCTGTTCTGTTAGGAGGTATAGATCTCTGTTCTGTTAGGAGGTAGAGATCTCTGTTCTGTTAGGAGGTACAGGTCTCTGTTCTGTTAGGAGGTAGAGATCTCTGTTCTGTTAGGAGGTACAGATCTCTGTTCTGTTAGGAGGTACAGATCTCTGTTCTGTTAGGAGGTACAGATGTCTGTTCTGTTAGGAGGTACAGATCTCTGTTCTGTTAGGAGGTACAGATCTCTGTTCTGTTAGGAGGTACAGATCTCTGTTCTGTTAGGAGGTACAGATCTCTGTTCTGTTAGGAGGTACAGATCTCTGTTCTGTTAGGAGGTAGAGATCTCTGTTCTGTTAGGAGGTAGAGATCTCTGTTCTGTTAGGAGGTACAGGTCTCTGTTCTGTTAGGAGGTAGAGATCTCTGTTCTGTTAGGAGGTAGAGATCTCTGTTCTGTTAGGAGGTACAGATCTCTGTTCTGTTAGGAGGTACAGATCTCTGTTCTGTTAGGAGGTACAGATCTCTGTTCTGTTAGGAGGTACAGATCTCTGTTCTGTTAGGAGGTACAGATCTCTGTTCTGTTAGGAGGTAGAGATCTCTGTTCTGTTAGGAGGTAGAGATCTCTGTTCTGTTAGGAGGTAGAGATCTCTGTTCTGTTAGGAGGTAGAGATCTCTGTTCTGTTAGGAGGGGCAGATCTCTGTTCTGTTAGGAGGTATAGATCTCTGTTCTGTTAGGAGGTAAAGGTCTCTGTTCTGTTAGGAGGTACAGATCTCTGTTCTGTTAGGAGGTAGAGATCTCTGTTCTGTTAGGAGGTACAGATCTCTGTTCTGTTAGGAGGTACAGATCTCTGTTCTGTTAGGAGGTACAGGTCTCTGTTCTGTTAGGAGGTACAGCTCTCTGTTCTGTTAGGAGGTACAGATATCTGTTCTGTTAGGAGGTACAGATCTCTGTTCTGTTAGGAGGTAGAGATCTCTGTTCTGTTAGGAGGTAGAGATCTCTGTTCTGTTAGGAGGTACAGATATCTGTTCTGTTAGGAGGGGCAGATCTCTGTTCTGTTAGGAGGTACAGATCTCTGTTCTGTTAGGAGGTACAGGTCTCTGTTCTGTTAGGAGGTACAGATCTCTGTTCTGTTAGGAGGTACAGATCTCTGTTCTGTTAGGAGGTACATATCTCTGTTCTGTAAGGAGGTAGAGATCTCTGTTCTGTTAGGAGGTACAGATCTCTGTTCTGTTAGGAGGGGCAGATCTCTGTTCTGTTAGGAGGTACAGATCTCTGTTCTGTTAGGAGGTACAGATCTCTGTTCTGTTAGGAGGTACAGATCTCTGTTCTGTTAGGAGGTACAGATCTCTGTTCTGTTAGGAGGTACAGATCTCTGTTCTGTTAGGAGGTACAGATCTCTGTTCTGTTAGGAGGTAGAGATCTCTGTTCTGTTAGGAGGTATAGATCTCTGTTCTGTTAGGAGGTATAGATCTCTGTTCTGTTAGGAGGTACAGATCTCTGTTCTGTTAGGAGGTACAGATCTCTGTTCTGTTAGGAGGTATAGATCTCTGTTCTGTTAGGAGGTACAGATCTCTGTTCTGTTAGGAGGTACAGATCTCTGTTCTGTTAGGAGGTACAGATCTCTGTTCTGTTAGGAGGTACAGATCTCTGTTCTGTTAGGAGGTACAGGTCTCTGTTCTGTTAGGAGGTACAGATCTCTGTTCTGTTAGGAGGTACAGATCTCTGTTCTGTTAGGAGGTACAGATCTCTGTTCTGTTAGGAGGTAGAGATCTCTGTTCTGTTAGGAGGTACAGGTCTCTGTTCTGTTAGGAGGTAGAGATCTCTGTTCTGTTAGGAGGTAGAGATCTCTGTTCTGTTAGGAGGTAAAGATCTCTGTTCTGTTAGGAGGTACAGATCTCTGTTCTGTTAGGAGGTACAGATCTCTGTTCTGTTAGGAGGTACAGATCTCTGTTCTGTTAGGAGGTACAGATCTCTGTTCTGTTAGGAGGTACAGATCTCTGTTCTGTTAGGAGGTACAGATCTCTGTTCTGTTAGGAGGTAAAGGTCTCTGTTCTGTTAGGAGGTACAGATCTCTGTTCTGTTAGGAGGTAGAGATCTCTGTTCTGTTAGGAGGTACAGATCTCTGTTCTGTTAGGAGGTACAGATCTCTGTTCTGTTAGGAGGTACAGGTCTCTGTTCTGTTAGGAGGTACAGCTCTCTGTTCTGTTAGGAGGTACAGATATCTGTTCTGTTAGGAGGTACAGATCTCTGTTCTGTTAGGAGGTAGAGATCTCTGTTCTGTTAGGAGGTAGAGATCTCTGTTCTGTTAGGAGGTAGAGATATATGTTCTGTTAGGAGGGGCAGATCTCTGTTCTGTTAGGAGATACAGATCTCTGTTCTGTTAGGAGGTACAGGTCTCTGTTCTGTTAGGAGGTAGAGATCTCTGTTCTGTTAGGAGGTACAGATCTCTGTTCTGTTAGGAGGTAGAGATCTCTGTTCTGTTAGGAGGTAGAGATCTCTGTTCTGTTAGGAGGTAGAGATCTCTGTTCTGTTAGGAGGTAGAGATCTCTGTTCTGTTAGGAGGTACAGGTCTCTGTTCTGTTAGGAGGGACAGATCTCTGTTCTGTTAGGAGGTATAGATCTATGTTCTGTTAGGAGGTACAGATCTCTGTTCTGTTAGGAGGTATAGATCTCTGTTCTGTTAGGAGGTACAGATCTCTGTTCTGTTAGGAGGTACAGATCTCTGTTCTGTTAGGAGGTATAGATCTCTGTTCTGTTAGGAGGTAGAGATCTCTGTTCTGTTAGGAGGTACAGATCTCTGTTCTGTTAGGAGGTAGAGATCTCTGTTCTGTTAGGAGGTAGAGATCTCTGTTCTGTTAGGAGGTACAGGTCTCTGTTCTGTTAGGAGGTACAGATCTCTGTTCTGTTAGGAGGTACAGATCTCTGTTCTGTTAGGAGGGGCAGATCTCTGTTCTGTTAGGAGGGGCAGATCTCTGTTCTGTTAGGAGGGGCAGCTCTCTGTTCTGTTAGGAGGGGCAGGTCTCTGTTCTGTTAGGAGGTAGAGATCTCTATTCTGTTAGGAGGTAGAGATCTCTGTTCTGTTAGGAGGTAGAGATCTCTGTTCTGTTAGGAGGTAGAGATCTCTGTTCTTTTAGGAGGTAGAGATCTCTGTTCTGTTAGGAGGTAGAGATCTCTGTTCTGTTAGGAGGTACAGATCTCTGTTCTGTTAGGAGGTACAGATCTCTGTTCTGTTAGGAGGTACAGATCTCTGTTCTGTTAGGAGGTACAGGTCTCTGTTCTGTTAGGAGGTAGAGATCTCTGTTCTGTTAGGAGGTACAGATCTCTGTTCTGTTAGGAGGTAGAGATCTCTGTTCTGTTAGGAGGTACAGATCTCTGTTCTGTTAGGAGGTACAGATCTCTGTTCTGTTAGGAGGTAGAGATCTCTGTTCTGTTAGGAGGTAGAGATCTCTGTTCTGTTAGGAGGTACAGATATCTGTTCTGTTAGGAGGTACAGATCTCTGTTCTGTTAGGAGGTACAGATCTCTGTTCTGTTAGGAGGTACAGATCTCTGTTCTGTTAGGAGGGGCAGATCTCTGTTCTGTTAGGAGGGGCAGATCTCTGTTCTGTTAGGAGGTACAGATCTCTGTTCTGTTAGGAGGTACAGGTCTCTGTTCTGTTAGGAGGTACAGGTCTCTGTTCTGTTAGGAGGTACAGATCTCTGTTCTGTTAGGAGGTACAGATCTCTGTTCTGTTAGGAGGTACAGATCTCTGTTCTGTTAGGAGGTAGAGATCTCTGTTCTGTTAGGAGGTACAGGTCTCTGTTCTGTTAGGAGGTACAGGTCTCTGTTCTGTTAGGAGGTAGAGATCTCTGTTCTGTTAGGAGGTAGAGATCTCTGTTCTATTAGGAGGTACAGATCTCTGTTGTTAGGAGGTACAGATCTCTGTTCTGTTAGGAGGTACAGATCTATGTTCTGTTAGGAGGTACATATCTCTGTTCTGTTAGGAGGTAGAGATCTCTGTTCTGTTAGGAGGTACAGATCTCTGTTCTGTTTGGAGGGGCAGATCTCTGTTCTGTTAGGAGGTACAGATCTCTGTTCTGTTAGGAGGTACAGATCTCTGTTCTGTTAGGAGGTAGAGATCTCTGTTCTGTTAGGAGGTACAGATCTCTGTTCTGTTAGGAGGTAGAGATCTCTTTTCTGTTAGAAGTACAGATCTCTGTTCTGTTAGGAGGTACAGATCTCTGTTCTGTTAGGAGGTAGAGATCTCTGTTCTGTTAGGAGGTAGAGATCTCTGTTCTGTTAGGAGGTAGAGATCTCTGTTCTGTTAGGAGGTACAGGTCTCTGTTCTGTTAGGAGGGACAGATCTCTGTTCTGTTAGGAGGTATAGATCTCTGTTCTGTTAGGAGGTACAGATCTCTGTTCTGTTAGGAGGTATAGATCTCTGTTCTGTTAGGAGGTACAGATCTCTGTTCTGTTAGGAGGTACAGATCTCTGTTCTGTTAGGAGGTATAGATCTCTGTTCTGTTAGGAGTTAGAGATCTCTGTTCTGTTAGGAGGTACAGATCTCTGTTCTGTTAGGAGGTAGAGATCTCTGTTCTGTTAGGAGGTAGAGATCTCTTTTCTGTTAGGAGGTACAGGTCTCTGTTCTGTTAGGAGGTACAGATCTCTGTTCTGTTAGGAGGTACAGATCTCTGTTCTGTTAGGAGGGGCAGATCTCTGTTCTGTTAGGAGGGGCAGATCTCTGTTCTGTTAGGAGGGGCAGCTCTCTGTTCTGTTAGGAGGGGCAGGTCTCTGTTCTGTTAGGAGGTAGAGATCTCTGTTCTGTTAGGAGGTAGAGATCTCTGTTCTGTTAGGAGGTAGAGATCTCTGTTCTGTTAGGAGGTAGAGATCTCTGTTCTGTTAGGAGGTACAGATCTCTGTTCTGTTAGGAGGTACAGATCTCTGTTCTGTTAGGAGGTACAGATCTCTGTTCTGTTAGGAGGGGCAGATCTCTGTTCTGTTAGGAGGTACAGATCTCTGTTCTGTTAGGAGGGGCAGATCTCTGTTCTGTTAGGAGGTACAGATCTCTGTTCTGTTAGGAGGGGCAGCTCTCTGGAAAAAATAAACTATGACTGGACATGGTGACATTTAACCAAACTCATAAAGTCTAGGAAAGAGAGGGAAGAGAGGGAGGAGAGGGAAAAGCAGTGAAAGAAAGGAAATACATGGGAGGATAACTGAGAAAAAGGGAGAGGTTCCCAAACTGTGGTCCGTGACTCACTGGTGGTACAAGATCACAAGACATATTTTCTGGTACCAACATAGCCTGTTTGTAATCCTCAAATACACTAATGCTTTTAAATATGGTCCATGAGGGAAATGTATGGGAACCTGAGATTTTCTTGTCTCACAAATGACTTATTTTGATTTTTGTCCCGTCTTCACCAAGAAGAGAGGGGCCGAAGGGTTCGACACATTCTCTTCACTCAGAAAGGAAGTGTTTCAAAGTGTGAGTGGAATGACTGGAACTCTGCAGACGAGCGTCACGGGGGCACGACCTTCACATTTACCTCACCCATGTGGCGTGCGTAAGTACAGGCATCCAGAAACACACACAAACACGACTGATATAAACCTCGACCCCTGGCACACACACAATGCCCATGGTCTCAAAGAGGCTCTTTATACATAGCAGCTTTGTGTGTTATTCACACACACACGCACAAACGCACGCACGCACGCACGCACGCACGCGCGAGCACGCGCACGCACGCACGCACACACACACACACACACACACACACACACACACACACACACACACACACACACACACACACACACACACACACACACACACACTCCTGTGTGTCTAAGTTGAAAGCAACAGCAGAATTGTGGTGAGCTGGGCTTTCTCTATCATTAAAAACAAAGAATATGTAAAGATGTGTGAGTTTTGATGTATGGGAGAGTTCACCGCCATCATTGGGATATGTTGATGATGGATGTGTGTTGTGTATAGAATCAACATATTCCTGCTCAGCTGGGTGGGAGCATTGCTGGGGTGGGTTTAAGTATAGATTCACTGGCCATAAAAAACACAGGGACCATTTTTAGTATAGTAAGTCATTGCTGATCCACCATAAAGCTTCTTAGTATGCTAGCCAGGCGATAGCTGTGGCTTTGAAACAAAGACCAAGCCATAAATCTCCTCCAACATGAATCTGACCGGCAGGAATAGCTAGTTAGGGTAGTCAGCTAAAGTAGATGCCATTCCCCTAAGACGGGGGTCGGCGACCCGCGGCTCTAGAGCCGCATGCGGCTCTTTAGCGCCGCCCTAGTGGCTCCCTGGAGCTTTAACAAAAATATGAAAATGGAAAAAGATGGTGTGAATATATTTTTTGTTTTAATATAATTTATTATCCAATGGGCTAAAAAATGTGTATACTAAATATTTAATTTCAACATTTCTGTCAACGAAGATTTACGTCATAGCCTGCGACACACGTTTCTTTCAGCTCGGCGTAGTGCCAGACAGGTGGCTGTTGCAAACAAACCGGCGGGTGTGTCATGGGCCATGGATCCCAAAGGGAAAAAGAGAAAGATGGCTGAGGAGAACAGAGGGATTCCACAGTTCTTGGACCGAATCATTTGCTTTCATTGCCAATGCGGAAGGATTGCCTGATGTTTCCTTTGTAATGAGAAGTTCCATTCTTCCTGACAGTTATAGGAACATGAAGAAATATGCATTTGGAGTATTATCCATCTTTGGATCAACATACCTGTGTGAGCAGATATTCTCAAACATGAACTACATAAAATCCAAATACCGCACCCGCCTCACAGATGAGAGTTTGCAGTCCTGCGTGAAGATTAAAGTTACATCTTACATGCCCGATGTTGAGAAGCTGTCCAGTGATGTCCGAAAACAGAAGTCACATTAAACGGGTAAGAACACAATCCTGTCATAGTCACATATTTAGTAACACAGTGGCTGTTTTTATAAAGTGATTTCTGATTTTGCTCAGGTCCGAGGATGGCTGCATTGTATTGTGCGTGTCAAAAGAGAAGAGGAGAATGCACAGAAATCGAACTTAAACTGTATTATTTAAATTTTATATACTCTACCTTTTCAAAAGGCTGCTGTTTTATTGCACTCTGTCTGTTGCCCAGATAAAGGGGAAAAGAGAAGAGGATTGTATCGTATTATTGAGGATTGAAAAGGACTGCATTTTATTTCCATGGGGAGGTCTGAAATTACAGGAGGCTATTATGCACGTTGCACATTTTGTTGTTGTTTTTTCGAATCCTAAAATAAAAATGACATCAAAAATCTGATTTCTGTATTGTATTTCTATAATTTCATCAATGCAACGAAACATAATACATTAATATTATAATGGAAGTTAAACTTAAAGCACCATCGTACAGCAGAGTAGTCACGTGGTGCGTCATTCTCTCCAGGATGCGCTGCAGGTAAAATAAACGTTTAATCATGAATGCTCATTATGTATTTGTAGCCTACTTATCATTTTGATAGTAGGCTAATATAGCTAATATAGACACTTACAGCATGTGTTGCCTTCATTATAAGGCTTATATAAGGCTTTTAATTTTTTACGGCTCCAGACAGATTTGTTTTTAGTTTCTTTGGTCCAATATGGCTCTTTCAACATTTTGGGTTGCCGACCCCTGCCCTAAGACTACACTGAGATGAGGTACACTGTTTGTCCATTAGCTGAATTTAGGCCTACAGTTACTATCAGTGACGAGATAGACATTTCTTCTGAGTGGGTCACAAATAGGACAGAGTTGACAGGACAGAGTTGACAGGACAAAGTTGACAGGACAGAGTTGACAGGCTCATATATAGACATAGTTTGGGGCTAACCTGAGAGATGGACATCATTAGCCTTCCATTCATGTATCATTCAATTGACTTAGACAATGGTTCCACAGAGGCCTTGTGGAGTGTGAGGCTCATAAGACACGGGCATGCACGCACACACATACAGTGCCTTTGGAAAGTATTCAGACCCCTTGACTTTTTCCACATTTTGTTACGTTACAGCCTTATTCTAAAATTGATTCAATATTTTTTTCCTCATCAATCTACACACAAAACCCCATAATGACAAAGTGAAAACCGTTTTTTAGACATTTTTGCCAATTTATAAAAAATAAAAAACAGATACCCTATTTACATAAGTGTTCAGACCCTTTCCTATGAGACTCGAAATTGAGCTCAGGCACATCCTGTTTCCATTGATCATCCTTGATATGTTTCTACAACTTGATTGGAGTCCACCTGTGGGAAATTCAATTGATTGGACATGATTTGGAAAGACACACACCTGTGTATATAAGGTCCCACAGATGACAGTGCATATCAAAAACCAAGCCATGAGGTTGAAGGAATTGTCCGTAGAGCTCCGAGACAGGATTGTGCCGAGGCACAGATCTAGGGAAGGGTACCAAAAAATGTCTGCAGCATTGAAGATCCCCAAGAACACAGTGGCCTCCATCATTCTTAAATGGAAGAAGTTTGGACACACCAAGACTGAGCAATCGGGGGAGAAGCGCCTTAGTCAGGGAGATGACCAAGAACCCGATGGTCACTCTGACAGAGCTCCAGAGTTCCTCTGTGGAGATGGGAGAACCTTCCAGAAAAATCATATCTGCAGCACTCCACCAATCGGGCCTTTATGGTAGAGTGGCCAGACGGAAGCCACTCCTCAGTAAAAAGCACATGACAGCCCGTTTGGAATTTTCCAAAAGGCACCTAAAGTACTCTCAGACCATGAGAAACAAGATTCTCTGGTCTGATGAAACCAAGATCGAATTCTTTGGCCTGAATGCCAAGCGTCACGTCTGGAGGAAACCCGGCACCATCCCTACGGTGAAGCATGGTGGTGGCAGCATCATGCTGTTGGGATGTTTTTCAGTGGAAGGGACTGGGAGAGTAGTCAGGATCAAGTCAAAGATGAACAGAGCAAAGTACAGAGAGATCCTTGATGAAAACCTGCTCAAGAGCGCTCAGGACCTCAGACTGGGGCAAAGGTTCACGTTCCAACAGGACAACGACCCTAAGCACACAGCCAAGACAACGCAGGAGTGGCTTCAGGACAAGTCTCTGAATGCCCTTGAGTGGCCCAGCCAGAACCCGGACTTGAACCCAATCAAACATCTCTCGAGAGACCTGAACAGCTCTGCAGCGACGCTCCCCATCCAACCTGACAGAGCTTGAGAGGATCTGCAGAGAGGAATGGGAGAAACTTCCCAAATACAGGTGTGCCAAGCTTGTAGCTTCCTACCTAAGAAGAGGCTGTAATCGCTGCCCAAGGTGCTTCAACAAAGTACTAAATAAAGGGTCTGAATGCTTATGTAAATGTGATTTTTCAGTTTTGCAAACATTTCTAAAAACCTGTTTTTGCTTTGTCATTATGGGGTATTGTGTGTAGATTGATTAGGGAAAAACACAATTTAATCAATTTTAGAATAAGGCTGTAATGTAACAAAATGTTGAAAAAGTCAAGTGGTTTGAATACTTTCCGAATACACTCTATACACACACACTTAATCCCCCCCCCCCCCCGACACCCACTCTCTTCACCGACACACAAACAGCACCTGCCTTTTCCTCTTTGTCTCCCATGGTGACGTGTTCCGCTGTGAAAGCGTGTGTAAGCACGATGCCACAGAGTCTCTCCTTCACACATGACCCGTTGGGAAGCCATTAACGTGCCGTTAAAACAGCCCGGCTCATAACACCTGTGGACTAATGGTTTATTTGAAATAGACAATGCTTCACAGCTACTGTTATTACCCTATCAAATGTGCTACTCACATCAGCTACTTCACGGAACAATCACTTTACTGTTTACATAGATTTCCCTTCAAACACATGTAATAATGATCCCAGAATAATTGTTGAGTATAGAATGTTGTCCTATTATATTGAGGCAGTGTAAGTGCCAGCCTAGCAAAAATACACCTGTTGTAGTTTTTTCATTTATGCACAACTATCTCCCGTGGTCAGATTCTATGTGTACTGTAGACCGAAGGTTAATCATACAGCTGACCAAATTATACAAGACTTTACTTCTGGGTTAACTGAGATTAATACACAACCAATGTCCCCAAATGATTTGCCTCAGAGTCTGGTCACTCAGGTCTATATGTTAATACCCAGGAAACACAAACTAGCTGTATATCGCTAAGCTAACTAGTACAACCTACCAGGTCCCTGCCGCACATAGTCCAGGACCAATAAACAAACAAATCAATAAATAACTCCTAGACAAGCTAGCATCGCAGCTAGCCTAGCAGGCTAACCACAGGATGGCTGGGTTGGGTTTGGCAGTGTCATTGGGTCACAGTGTCTGTGTCTAAGGGTTTGGACCAGGGCCACTGTCCGTCCCTCCCTACCTCCCTCCCTCCCTCCCTCCCTCCCTCTGGGTTCACTGTCGTCCTGATAAGAAATGTGTGAAAATACTACAGCCCACTTAAAGACAAATCCCCTGCTGGGTTGCTACTGATTGTGCTAAGCTAGCTAGCAGCACCGTGGCAGCCCCTCCATGGTGTGACTGGATGAAGACAAGACCAACAGTGTTGTGGATCAGGTAAGGAGTTAACCTAATATCCCCTCAGATGATCAAGTGGAACAAAGAACACTGGCTAAAAAAGATATATAGATACGGACACTGAGAAAGAAAGACCCACAGAGTGTGAGAACATACACTCTCACACACACCACCCAAACGATGTTCCTCATAAAAGAGTGTGAGAGGAATGTGGTGTAGAAGTCTTCCTTGGGGTGTGCTCTGGGTCTGACCGTATGGGATACACGTTACTCTCATAAATTCCCAACCCACAACCCCACAGCTCACTACACGCATAGAGAAACACACACGAAAGCCCCTCTCTCCTCACAGACTCTAACAAACACACACAGCACTATTTAAGGGAAATAGTTGACCTGTGTCGCGGGTCTTTCGGGTCTTACGTGATGAGGGGGAGAGGAAACGGGACAACACGGGGTTAGCGGGGGCAAACAGGAACAAACCAGGGCCTGTAAAACCAGGAAGGAAGGCATGCTGCTAGAGAGAGGGGCATGATGGGATGAAAACAGCAGGTCCCGGAGGCTAGTTAAATTCATAAACAAACAATACTAAAACCGCACAGTCAGTCACACATCTAAAACAGGAGGGAGGGAGGGAAACCCACAGAGAGAGAGAGAGAGAGAGAGAGAGAGAGAGAGAGAGAGAGCGAGAGAGAGAGAGAGCGAGAGAGCGCGAGAGAGAGAAAGAGAAACCCACACAGAGAGCGCTCTACAAAGAGAGAGAGGAGGACAGAAATAGATGAAAAGTGAAAGAATAATGAGAAAAATCTGCAGCCGGCCTAGAAGCACAGTACAAAACTAAGGGTCTGTCTGTAGTTGCCCCCTGCACACTGTCTCTCCATAAACAGTTCAAATTAGTATTTGGTGACAATAAGCTGATCCTGGATCTGTGCCTAGTGGGCAACGTTGGGGGCTGGCCAGGTGTGAATCACCCTGACCAGCAACAGCCCCTAGCTGTCATCTCAGCCACACGCCACACAGACAACACGTCCCCGTTAGATTATGTCATGGCCTAACTCTGCCAGAGCCAGACAGCCTAAAGGGCGTCTCTCTACGGGACATGACACCCACCTCAGCAGGGACGGGCTTTGATATCGCTGTGCCAACCAGCAGTCTGCATTCCAGAGCTGAGTAGACGGTGGTATCATGAAGATGGTTGAATGACATACACTAGGGCTAGTTGGTCTATCTGCGGGTCTGTCTGTCTGTCTGTCTGTCTGTCTGTCTGTCTGTCTGTCTGTCTGTCTGTCTGTCTGTCTGTCTGTCTGTCTGTCTGTCAGTCTGTCAAAGAGGTGTTGTGACAGCTGTATCAGTATGTGTAGTAAAGATAACTGTCATGGAGATGTCTGTCTGTCTGTCTGTCTGTCTGCCTGCCTGCCTGCCTGCCTGCCTGCCTGCCTGCCTGCCTGCCTGCCTGCCTGCCTGCCTGCCTGTCTGCCTGTCTGTCTGTCTGTCAGCCCTTCTGTATTGGTAGTAATATCATGGAAGTCATATCAGTAACTGAACTAAAGATTACATGTCATGATGTCTGCCTATCTCTCTGTCTGGGAGTTGATGACTGTCTGCAAGGATCACTGGAAGATCATCCAGACTCTGGTATACCCCTAAAATAAAACCTATACGCCATCGCTGAAAATGGTATAGAGAGTCAGAGAGAGACTGTGAGAGCTGAGGTAGCAAGGAGTCAGAGAGAGACAGTGAGAGCTGAGGTAGCAAGGAGTCAGAGAGAGACAGTGAGAGCCGATGTAGGACGGAGACAGTGAAAGACAGGGGATAGTTGAGGTGTGGAGGGACAATCATAGTTGAAGTAGGGGCAGGGATGAAGACACTGAGGGACAGAGAGATAACTGAGTCAGATATGAGGTAGCTGAGGTATGGGGGGACAGTGAGAGACAGGAGATAACTAAGGCAGATATGAGGTAGCTGAGGTATGGGGGGACAGTGAGAGACAGGAGATAACTAAGGCAGATATGAGGTAGCTGAGGTATGGGGGGACAGTGAGAGACAGGAGATAACTAAGGCAGATATGAGGTAGGTGAGGTATGGGGGGTCATTGGGGACAGAGAGATAGCTGAGTCAGATATGAGGTAGCTGAGGTATCTAGGGGGCTCTGAGGGGCTTAGGGGTGGGCTGTAAACCTGCTGCTATGTCTCATGGTGCTGTCACTGCCAGCTCTAACTACACTAGTCCTTCTGTCACTCCTATGAGGGGTACTAGGTCCCTTAAACCAGAACAAACTCTCCACTCTATCCAAGGCAGTAACTGTTTCCACACTGCCATAGAAACACTACAGTGACTATACAACATGACGTATTGTGCAAAGCCAATCAAAGTCCCTCATTCAGCGTCTCAACTCATAACTCACAAGTTAAATTGGTCTTAAAAGAAGTTAGAGCAGGCAGCTTAATAGTTGTGGTGTGCCATAATTGCGGCACATTTATAAAATGTTCCACACGCAAATTACTCACTCAATGATTCAAAGGGTACTGTAAACAACCATGTTGACATAGAAACAAAATAAAGGACATACAGAGAGAGCGTTGTATCTGCTGCAACCGAGAAAACAGTCAAAAATCCTGCTCCGACAGACCCTCTCATTCAATCATCCAAAGTCAAAAAATACGTTTGAGAATTTACTACCAACTTACAGTATACTTTAACCCAAGCAAACATTAAACTCAGACTTCCATAACTAGAAACAAAAGGTTATGTAAAACATAGGTATTCCCAACCACTACACTACCACAACACGATAAAGAACAATTCAACTGAATTGAACACAACTTCGTTAAAAACCACAACAGAAACATATGACACCTACCAATTATCTCATTAGCCCTATCAACACCTGAGCCCTCACAGTCAACCCTTAGGCCTAACTACTGTACTCACCAGCTGCTGTAATACCGCTCAGCCTATTTCCTTCCCTTCATTTTGTCCTCTCTTTCACTCTCTGCTTCCCTCGTTCTCTCGTTCCAACTCCGGTGACAGTTAGCTAAC
The DNA here is from genome assembly GCF_901001165.1 of Salmo trutta. Classification (NCBI taxonomy): domain Eukaryota; kingdom Metazoa; phylum Chordata; class Actinopteri; order Salmoniformes; family Salmonidae; genus Salmo; species Salmo trutta. The sequence goes on along the minus strand of NC_042995.1, from coordinate 5,492,883 downwards.
AAAAAGGGCTTTAGTCCTGGCCAAGCTGTTCCACTCACGTGTCCCCCACTCTCTCTCGTTCTCTCGCTCCCTCTCTCTCTCTCGTTCTCTCGCTCTCCCTCTCTCTCTGTTGCCACCCAGCTATTCGAGACATGCCCGGGGCCGTGCCACAGCCAAATATGGGAGGAGGACCATAAACAAGGCCCACACCACAGTCTGCTGCTGTCACCGGCCACAGTGAACACACACACACACACACACACACACACAGTTTTACTATCGCTCTGTTCTTTTTCAAAAACCAAAAATAATGATTTTCATGGTTACTTTCATGTGTGTAAATATTGTGAACTGAAGGAGGCATAATTCACAGAGTTTGCATGACCTGGGGACTTGTGTTGTGTTAGCTTCCAGAGCTTTGGCTCAACAGGCTAACGCGGTCTTAAGATATGGTAACAGTCTAGGTTTAGATATCCTATCCCTACAATAACATAAATCTGTTTTACCTAGGGTATACAGTGGCCCAGAAAAGTCACAACACCCTTCAACCAGATTTGCATGTGGTGGTGTAGTGGTGTTTTCTGTCTGGTCACTGAGTGAGCGGGCAGGAGTAGACAACGGACAGAGAGTTGGCCTCTTAAGGCTATAACCCGAGAGGTGAATTGAGCAAGGGTTCTGTTTGCGGTGAACATGTTACTTAGTAACAATCTCAGTTGAACGATTTGAATGAGCATTCCAAAATGTTACAGTGATGGTAAAATATCAATCAGACAATTTTGGTAATGGCTACTGTGGCATTGTAGTGCCAATAATCAAACTGCAAATTACTTTGCTACTCAAATCAAATGTTATTGGTCGCATACAGATGTTTAGCAGATGTTATTGCTGGTGTAGTGAAATGCTTGTGTTCCTAGCTCCAACAGCGCAGTAGTATCTAACAATACACACAAATCTAAAAAGTAAAAGAATGGAATTAAGATATATCGAAATATTAGGACGAGCAATGTCAGAGTCCGGAGTATAAACATATATACAGAGCATTCGGAAAGTATTCAGGCCCCTAGACTTTTTCAACATTTTGTTATGTTACAGCCTTATTGTAAAATATGAAATTGTTTCTTTCCCTCATCAATTTACACAAAATACCCCATAATGACAAAGAAAAAACAAGTTTTAAGAAATATTTGCAAATGTATTAAGAAAACAAAACTTAAATATTACATTTACATAAGTATTTTCTCAGAAGCACCTTTGGCTGTGATTACAGCCTCGAATCGACTTGGGTATGATGCTACAAGCTTCGCACACCTGTATTTGGGGAGCTTCTCCCATTCTTCTCTGCAGATCTTCTCAAGGTCTGTCAGGTTGGATGGGGAGCGTCGCTGCACAGCTATTTTCAGGTCTCTCCAGAGATGTTCGATTGGGTTCAAGTCCAGTTTCTGGCTGGTCCACTCAAGGACATTCTGAGACTTGTCCTGAAGCCACTCCTGCGTTGTCTTGGCTGTGTGTTTAGGGTTATTGTACTGTTAGAAGGTAAACCTTTGTCCCAGTCTGAGGTCCTGAACGCTCTGGAGCAGGTTTTCATCAAGGATCTCTCTGTACTGCTCTGTTTATCTTTTCCTCGATCCTGTCTAGTCTCTCAGTCCCTGCCGCTGAAAAACATCCCCACAGCATGATGCTGCCACCACCATGCTTCACCGTAGGGATGGTGCCAGGATTCCTCCAGACGTGAAGCTGGGCATTCAGGCCAAAGAGTTCAATCTTGGTTTCATCAGACCAGAGAATCTTGTTTCTCATGGTCTAGGAGTCTTTAGGTCCCTTTTGGTAAACTCCAAGTGGGCTGTCTTTTACTGATGAGTGTGCCTTTTACTGAGGAGTGGCTTCCGTCTGGCCACTCTACCATAAAGGCCTAATTGGTGGAGTGCTGCAGAGATGGTTGTCCTTCTGGAAGGTTCTCCTATCTCCACAGAGGAACTCTGGAGCTCTGTCAGAGTGACCATCGGGTTCTTGGTCACCTTCCCGACTAAGGCCCTTCTCCCCAATTGCTCAGTTTGTTGCCAGCTCTATGAAGAGTCTTGGTGGTTCCAAACTTCTTCCATTTAAGAATGATGGAGGCCACTGTGTTCTTGGGGACCTTCAATGCTGCAGAAATGTTTTTTTTGGTACCCTTCCCTAGATCTGTGCCTCGACACAATCCTGTCTCGGAGCTCTACGGACAATTCCTTCAACCTCATGGCTTTTTTGCTCTGGTTTTTGCTCTGACATGCATTGTCAACTGTGGGACCTTATATAGACAGGTGTGTGCCTTTCCAAATCATATCCAATCAATTGAATTTACCACAGGTGGACTCCAATCAAGTTGTAGAAACATCTCAAGGATGATCAATAGGAAAAGGATGCACCTAAACAAAATTTCGAGTCTCATAGCAAAGGGTCTGAATACTTATGTAAATAAGGTATTTATGTTTTAAAAATGTTATACATTTGCAAAAATGTATAAAAACCTGTTTTCTCTTTGTTATTATGGGGTATTATGTGTAGATTGCTAAGGATTTTTATTTATTTAATCAATTTTAGAATAAAGCTGTAACGTAACAAAATGTGGAAAAAATCAAGGGGTCTGAATACTTTCCGAAGGCACTGTATGTAATAGAAAGGCCACTTGATTATTTGTAGTGGTAGTTTAGGCCTGAAACAGACACTGACGTTCACCTAACACTACCTTCTCAGACTGTTAGTTAACATTAACGAATGGTCGCGGCTAGCACAAAACAAATGGAATACGCTAGCTAATGTTTGAGAACTATTTCCCTTGTTGGACGCACCCCAGGTCAACAGCTGAGTACAGGGCAATTAGTGAAGTCCTATTAGTGAAGTCCTATTAGTGAAGGACTATTAGTGAAGGACTATTAGTGAAGAACTATTAGTGAAGTCCTATTAGTGAAGGGCTATTAGTGAAGTCCTATTAGTGAAGGACTATTAGTGAAGGACTATTAGTGAAGTCCTATTAGTGAAGAACTATTAGTGAAGTCCTATTAGTGAAGTCCTATTAGTGAAGTCCTATTAGTGAAGGACTATTACTGAAGTCCTATTAGTGAAGAACTATTAGTGAAGTCCTATTACTGAAGTCCTATTAGTGAAGTCCTATTAGTGAAGTCCTATTAGTGAAGTACTATTAGTGAAGGACTATTAGTGAAACACACACACACAAGCTTGCATAAACGCAGGCACACACACTAATTTCTACACATTCACTCAAAGTGGATGCACCCATGTGCAAATAACTCACAACTAGTAACTATCCGACAATGCTCTTTACACATCTCAGCAGCACCCAGGCTAAAAGTGGACACAAACCCTCTGAACACCTTCATATTTGCAAATACACCATCAAAACTTAGTGATGTAATATTCTACCAATAACCTTGTTATTCATACAGACCTTTTAAACAGGCTTATCTTTCATATACTCATGTCATCTGATTTCTACAAAGGCCATTGCAATATGTAAACAAATACCTTACCAGGAGCTAGCTGTGACTCTGACACATACAGTTGAAGTCGGAAGTTTACATACACCTTAGCCAAATACATTTAAACTCAGTTTTTCACAATTCCTGACATTTAATCCTAGTAAAGATTCCCTGTCTTAGGTCAGTTAGGATCACCACTTTATTTTAAGAATGTGAAATGTCAGAATAATAGTAGAGAGAATGATTTATTTCAGCTTTTATTTCTTTCATCACATTCCCAGTGGGTCAGAAGTTTACATACACTCAATTAGTATTTGGTAGCATTGCCTTTAAATTGTTTAACTTGGGTCAAACGTTTTGGGTAGCCTTCCACAAGCTTCCCACAATAAGTTGGGTGAAATTTGGCCCATTCCTCCTGACAGAGCTGGTGTAACGGAGACAGGTTTTTAGGCCTCCTTGCTCGCACACGCGTTTTCAGTTCTGCCCACACATTTTCTATGGAATTGAGGTCAGGGCTTTGTGATGGCCACTCCAATACCTTGACTTTGTTGTCCTTAAGCCATTTTGCCACTACTTTGGAAGTATGCTTGGGGTCATTGTCCATTTGGAAGACCCATTTGCGACCAAGCTTTAACTTCCTGACTGATGTCTTGAGATGTTGCTTCAATATATCCCCATAATTTTCCTGCCCCATGATGCCATCTATTTTGTGAAGTGCACCAGTCCCTCCTGCAGCAAAGCACCCCCACAACATGATGCTGCCACCCCCGTGCTTCACAGTTGGGATGGTCTTCTTCGGCTTGCAAGCCTCCCCCTTTTCCCTCCAAACATAACGATGGTCATTATGGCCAAACAGTTATATTTTTGTTTCATCAGACAAGAGGACATTTCTCCAAAAAGTACAATCTTTGTCCCCATGTGCAGTTGCAAACTGTAGTCTGGCTTATTTATGGCGGTTTTGGAGCAGTGGCTTCTTTCTTGCTGATCGGCCTTTCAGGTTATGTTGATTTACTGTGGATATAGATACTTTGTACCTGTTTCCTCCAGCATCTTCACAAGGTCCTTTGCTGTTGTTCTGGGATTGATTTGGACTTTTCGCATCAAAGTGCGTTCATCTCTAGGAGACAGAACACGTCTCCTTCCTGAGCGGTATGACGGCTGCGTGGTCCCATGGTGTTTATACTTGCATACTATTGTTTGTACAGATGAATGTGGTACCTTCAGGCATTTGGAAATTGCTCCCAATGATGAACCAGACTTGTGGAGCTCTACAATTTATTTTCTGAGGTATTGGCTGATTTCTTTTGATTTTCCCACGATGTCAAGCGAAGTGGCAATGAGTTTGAAGGTAGGCCTTGAAATACATCCACAGGTACACCTCCAATTGACTCAGATGATGTCAGTTAGCCTATCAGAAGCTTCTAAAGCCATGACATCATTTTCTGGAATGTTCCAAGCTGTTTAAAGGCACAGTCAACTTAGTGTATGTAAACTTCTGACCCACTGGAATTGTGATACAGTGAATTTTAAGTGAAATAATCTGTCTGTAAACAATTGTTGGAATAATTACTTGTGTCATGCACAAAGTAGATGTCCTAACCGACTTGCCAAAACTATAGTTTGTTAACAAGAAATTTGTGGAGTGGTTGAAAAACGAGTTTTAATGACTCCAACGTAAGTGTATCTAAACTTCTGACTTCAACTGTATATACATCAACGCTCCAGCATGGAACAGCCATTTAGGACTAGGACTAGCTACCACACGGACAAATAACACTGCCCTAATGCTTTTAATGACATGTGACGAGTGACCAGAGTCCACTGGAGTACACAGCGTCACGACAGTTATGGTAAAACCCTCCATTTGTCCAGAACCTAATGAAAGCTAGGTTACACAGCGTAGCTTGTCCGTCTCGTCTGCGTGTTAGCCATTAGTCTAGCGCCTAAAAACTGGTCCCTCATCGACATTCACCTGACCTGTCGACCGCAACACTGTGATCAAAAGAGGAGGAAGAGAGAGAGGGAGGGAAAGAGAGAGGGAGGGGAGAGGGCGGTGTTTTCAGAACAGACCCCTTGGTGAAGAAACGTTGAGGTGGGCCAACAAGCAGCTAGCGACCGGTCTTGAGCCCTCACTCCAGAACCCAAGCTGAAGCCCTTGAGAGAGGGAGGGAAAGAGAAGGGGGGAAAGAGAGGGGGGGAAAGAGAGGAAGGGAAAGAGAGAGAGGAAGGGTATTTTCAGAGTAGACCCCTTGGCGGAGAAACATTGAGGTGGGTAGCAAAGCAGCAAGCAAACGAACGAACCCTAGCTCAAAACCCAAGCCCAGCCTTGGAACACAGACATCTTCCTTCAACCTATAAAACCACTTGAGCTTTCACAGAGGTTCACTTTCAGCCGAAGGCAAATTGAATGGTGGGCACACAATGTTCTAGCACCATGTACTGAATCCACATTTTTCAGATCCAATCCAACTGCTAAGGAAGCAAAGCCTGCAATTAACTAAGCGATGGGACTGGCAGAATGCTTTCTGCTGAGCCAACCAGAACCAAACATCTAGTCCATTCAATTAGGATCAAACTGCCAACACCAGCATTTCCCAATGACCTTCTTTACATAGCAATTACCACAAGAGCTCTCCAGAGAGTTTAATATGATAGAATACAGTGGTTTCTATTCAAGCCATATGGCATGTTGGAGCGTATTACCGCTGCACCAAAATGGCTGCCGAGGGCCTAGCTTGACATGATGGCTATTTGTCACGGCCTGTGCTCTGGTGCAACTGCCTCCTCTCTCTCTCCACGTGGGGCATATGGGTGGCTTGTCCAGTCAACAATACTAATCAATAGGGACCATGATGAATGATGACAGCCCCAGCGAGGGCTATGGAAAGGGGCTGTGGGACTGCAGAAGCAGAGGAGTAAGGTGGAGGAGGTGGAGGAGGAAGGGGAGTAGAGGTGAGAGGAGGTGGGCAGGAGTTTGGTGTAGGGTCCCGTCATCTCCTGACCCCCTGCCCTAGCCCCTTGCACACCCACACTGTGAGCTGGGGGGGGGGGGGGTGCAGGGGTTCGGGTTACCAGCAGAGCGACTGACTACCACCTATTTCTGCAGCAGCTATTTAAAGGTGTGATTGACAGGTGTGTGTGTGTGTGGGGGGGGGTCGTGGTGCTTTATGGCATGGGGTCTGCTCCTACAGCTAAGATGGGTGGGAGAGGAAAGGGGGGAGATGGGGGAAAGGATGGGAACAAGAGGAGGCAAGAGGGGTAGGGCAAGGTAGTCACTAGATTGGCCATGCTTAAACAAAAGTGAAAAGCAATATGTAAAAGAATCAACATGTCTGAACGGCTGAGGAAGATGCTGTTACTTTTAGATGTTGAGAGAGGTGGTGCAGTGGAATGCCAGTGGAAGTACCAGTAGAAGTACCAGTGGAATGCCAGTGGAAGTACCAGTAGAAGTACCAGTGGAATGCCAGTGGAAGTACCAGTAGAAGTACCAGTGGAATGCCAGTGGAAGTACCAGTAGAAGTACCAGTGGAATGCCAGTGGAAGTACCAGTGGAATGCCAGTGGAAGTACCAGTGGAAGTACCAGTGGAATGCCAGTGGAAGTACCAGTAGAAGTACCAGTGGAATGCCAGTGGAAGTACCAGTGGAAGTACTAGTGGAAGTACCAGTGGAAGTACCAGTGGAATGCCAGTGGAAGTACCAGTGGAAGTACCAGTGGAATGCCAGTGGAAGTACCAGTAGAAGTACCAGTGGAATGCCAGTGGAAGTACCAGTGGAATGCCAGTGGAAGTACCAGTGGAAGTACCAGTGGAATGCCAGTGGAAGTACCAGTGGAAGTACCAGTGGAATGCCAGTGGAAGTACCAGTGGAAGTACCAGTGGAAGTACCAGTGGAATGCCAGTGGAAGTACCAGTGGAAGTACCAGTGGAATGCCAGTGGAAGTACCAGTGGAATGCCAGTGGAAGTACCAGTGGAAGTACTAGTGGAAGTACCAGTGGAAGTACCAGTGGAAGTACCAGTGGAATGCCAATGGAAGTACCAGTGGAATGCCAGTGGAAGTACCAGTGGAAGTACTAGTGGAAGTACCAGTGGAAGTACCAGTGGAATGCCAGTGGAAGTACCAGTGGAAGTACCAGTGGAAGTACCAGTGGAATGCCAGTGGAAGTACCAGTAGAAGTACCAGTGGAATGCCAGTGGAAGTACCAGTGGAAGTACCAGTGGAAGTGCCAGTGGAAGTACCAGTGGAATGCCAGTGGAAGTACCAGTAGAAGTACCAGTGAAATGCCAGTGGAAGTACCAGTGGAAGTACCAGTGGAAGTGCCATGTTCCTAAATGCTGTGGCCTCTCACTATCACCTTCATTTACCAAACACCAAGGGCTCTATAGAAACACCTGCTGTCCAAGGAGAGGACTGTGTTCCCCACAACTTATCAAGGGTTGCATCACACAGTAACCGCAGACACAGTGGAGGCTGCTGAGGGGAGTGTACAGTGTGGTATGTCTCTAGATGGCTCTCATGGCTCTACCACCGCAAGGAGGCATTCATTACATTTAATGAAAATGATATTGGCCAATTATCACACCGTTCTGTGTTGAGGTATACTGCTAGCCAACTGGAGGTCAGCCAACACCCTTTGGTTTCTTCTAGACTGTGAAAGGGGGGTCTACTGATTTACATGTCAACATCTGCCTGATGAGTCCGTCACTTGTGGATGTATGTGTGTGTGTGTGTGTGTGTGTGTGTGTGTGTGAGTCGTCTTTAACATTTCAGTACCCCCACCACTGAGGGTGGCCAGTTATGTGACAGAGTCAGTCTCAAAGACTCTATTAGCCACTGGAGATATGTGACAACAACTGTTCCAGCACACCTAGTTTGACTGTGCTGTGTGTGTGTGTGTGTGTGTGTGTGTGTGTGTGTGTGTGTGTGTGTGTGTGTGTGTGTGTGTGCGCGCACGTTTTTGGGGGGTATCTGTACTTTACTATTTAACTTTTACTTTTAATTCACTATATTCATAATGAAAATAATATACTTTTACAATTTTCTCTGACACCCAAAAGTACTCATTGTATTTTGAATGCTTAGCAGGACAGGAAAATGGTCCAAATCACAGATTTCTCAAGATAACATCCCTGGTCATCCCTACTGCCTCTGATGTGGCGGACTCTCTAAATACAAATGATTAGTTTGCAAAGGATGTCTGAGTGTTGGAGTGTGACCCTGGCTATCCGTCAATAAAAAGAAATATAAAAAATCGTTCCGTCTGGTTTGCTAAATATAAGGAATTTGAAATGATTTTGATACTTAAGTATATTTGAAACCAAATACTTTAGACTTTTACTGAAGTAGTATTTTACTGGGTGGCTTTCACTTTTCCATTAAGCACAGGAGGTTGGTGGCACCTTAATTGGGGAGGACGGGCTCGTGGTAATGGCTGGAGCGGAATAGGTGGAATGGTAACAAATACATCAAACACTTGGTTTGTAGGTGTTTGATGTCATTCCATTCGCTCTGTTCCGGTCAATATTATGAGCCTTCCTCCCCTCAGCAGCCTCCACTGCTATTAAGGTATCTTTTACTCAAGTATGACAACTGGGTACTTTTTTCACCACTGTGTGTGTGTGTGTGTGTGTGTGTGTGTGTGTGTGTGTGTGTGTGTGTGGTGGTCTTGGTGCTCACCATCTCCTGTATCCTCGCAGCCCCTGTTGAAGTTCTCGTAGGAGTCCCAGCGGATGAGGGGGTCTTGGGTATTGTAGTCCACCGACACTTGTGGGCCATTCTCAAGGTGGCCCATTCCTGAGAGACACAAAGCCAGCTGGGTAATGCAGTCTTTAACCCATTAATGTCCATAACAGAAATACAATATAACATATACTTTCTGTCTAGCCACATGCAGTTAACTATGCTGACAACACACAATCAATTTACACCAATCCATGCTGTGCTGCATTACCTTATGGTACTAACTCTAGTTTGTGTATAAATTGCTACATGTAGCATGCATTGAAGCATGCAACTTTAAATACACTGATTACCTGTACCTTTGATTTTCTCAGGACCGAAGGAGAAGACAAATTCCACTTTCCCATATTCTGGAAATCTCTCATCTGTGTAGTGACACACATTAAACGACAGTCAATTTCACATTTTTACAGAGGCCAGGTAAATACAGTACACACACGAACATGTGCACGCACTTCAACAAACACACGTACACACGTGGACACACACATTAAACGACAATAAATGTACATATTTTGGGAGAGGCCACATAGGTACATACACACACAAACATGTGTACGCACTCCTACAAAGACACACACACACACACAGTCGCCCACGCGCACACACACACCTTTAAAAGTCTGATCCAGTTCATTCTTCCCGAAGACTACTCCCAGGTCGTGGATGGCACAGGTGTGGAACTGCACTCTGAATACCACATCCCTAATGGGGCTCCGGAAACGCTTGTGGTAACACTTCAACTGTAGGAGGAGGAGGAGGAGGAGGAGGAGAGAATAAGCATATAACCGGACATAAAGACAAGGACTTTTGCTACAGTCAAACCAGACGAAGGAAGCAGTCCAGATTGCCAAACTCATGGTCTATATCTCCAGGCCTAAACCCTGCTGGTCCTGGAGATCCGACCATGGTTTCCCACCAGAACAGAACATGGTCAGTACAATGCAGGCATGTTCTGATGGGGAGGCACGTCTGATGTGGTCTGATTTGGTGTGGTCTGGTCTGGTGTGGTCTGGTCTGGCATGGTCTGGTGTGGTCTGTTGTGGTGTGGTCTGGTCTGGCGTGGTCTGATGTGGTGTGGTCTGGTCTGGTATGGTCTGGTCTGGCATGGTCTGGTGTGTTCTGGTGTGGTCTGGTCTGGTCTGGTGTGTTCTGGTCTGGTGTGTTCTGGTGTGGTCTGGTCTGGTGTGGTCTGGTCTGGTCTGGTGTGGTCTGGTGTGGTCTGGTCTGGTGTGGTCTGGTCTGGCATGGTCTGGTGTGGTCTGGTGTGGTCTGGTCTGGTGTGGTCTGGTCTGGCATGGTCTGGTGTGGTCTGGTGGGGTGTGGTCTGGTCTGGTCTGGCGTGGTCTGATGTGGTGTGGTCTGGTCTGGTGTGGTCTGGTCTGGCATGGTCTGGTCTGGTGTGGTCTGGTCTGGCGTGGTCTGATGTGGTGTGGTCTGGTCTGGTGTGGTCTGGTCTGGCATGGTCTGGTCTGGTGTGGTCTGGTCTGGCATGGTCTGGTGTGGTCTGGTGGGGTGTGGTCTGGTCTGGTCTGGCGTGGTCTGATGTGGTGTGGTCTGGTCTGGTGTGGTCTGGTCTGGCATGGTCTGGTGTGGTCTGGTGTGGTGTGGTCTGGTGTGGTCTGATGTGGTGTGGTGTGGTGGAACAAGGACACATTCTTCCCTAATAGAACTCTAGTGAACAGGAGGGCAAGATAACATTACAGAGAGAGAGAGAGAGAGAAAGACAGAGACAAAGAGAGACAAAGAGAGAGAGAATGTCCTGGAACAAAGGTTTCACTGTAATACTGAAGGTGTAAACATGGCAGTAGAAAACCTAAACAGTATATTTCACCTCTCAGCTTCCCTATCAAATCAAAAAATGTAAAGCAGACAACCAAAGAAAATGAACAATAATGACAAATGATTTGATGAAGAATGCAAAAACCTAAGAAAGAAAATGAGAAACCTGTCCAACCAAAAACATAGAGACCCAGAAAACCTGAGTCTACGCCTTCACTATGGTGAATCACTAAAACAATACAGAACTACACTACAGAAAAAGAAGGAAAGGCATGTCAGAAATCAGCTCAATGTAATTGAAGAATCCATAGAATCGAACCACTTCTGGGAAAATTGGAAAACTCTAAACAAACAACAACACGAAGAGTTATCTATCCAAAACAGAGATATATGAATAAACCACTTCGCCAATAATTTTGGCTCTATAACAAAGAACAAACAGCAAAAACATGTACACTACCGTTCAAAAGTTTGGGGTCACTTAGAAATGTCCGTGTTTTTGAAAGAAAAGCACATTTTTTGTCCATTAAAATAAAATCACATTTATCAGAAATACAGTGTAGACATTGTTAATGTTGTAAATGACTATTGCAGCTGCAAACGGCAGATTTTTTATGGAATGTCTACATAGGCGTACAGAGGCCCATTATCAGCAACCATCACTCCTGTGTTCCAATGGCACGTTGTGTTAGCTAATCCAAGTTTATAATTTTAAAAGTCTAATTGATCATGAGAAAACCCTTTTGCAATTATGTTAGCACAGCTGAAAACTGTTGTTCTGATTAAAGAAGCAATAAATCTGGCCTTCTTTAGACTAGTTGTGTATCTGGAGAACCAGCATTTGTGGGTTCAATTACAGGCTCAAAATGGCCAGAAACAAATAACTTTCTTCTGAAACTCGTCAGTCTATTCTTGTTCTGAGAAATGAAGGCTATTCCATGCGAGAAATTGCCAAGAAACTGAAGATCTCGTACAAAGCTGTGTACTATTTCCTTCACAGAACAGCGCAAACTGGCTCTAACCAGAATAGAGGGAGTGGGAGGCACCGGTGCACAACTGAGCAAGCGGAAAAGTACATTAGAGTGTCTAGTTTGAGAAACAGACACCTCACAAGTCCTCAACTGGCAGCTTCATTAAATAGTACCCGCAAAACACCAGTCTCAACGTCAACAGTGAAGAGGCGACTCCAGGATGCTGGCCTTCTAGGCATATTCTCAGAGAACAACGTAAAACACCAAATAATGCATGCACAGCAGAATCTTTGTATTTATTTAACAAGGCTACTCAGTTAAGAACAAATTCTTATTTACAATGATGGCCTACACCGGCCAAACCCGGACGACGCTGGACCAATTGTGCTGTGCCCTATGGGACTCCCAATCACAGCCAGTTGTGATACAGTACAGTCTGGATTCGAACCAGGGTGTCTGTAGTGACGCATGAAGCACTGAGATGCAGTGCCTTAGACCGCTGCACCACCTGGGAGCCCAATTAGGCAGATACCTTCTAATTATCAAAATCCAGAAAAGAGCTGTTAAATTCTATAACCACCTAAAAGGAAGCGATTCCAAAACCTTCCATAACAAAGCCCTCACCTACAGAGAACTGAACCTGGAGAAGAGCCCCCTAAGCAAGCTGGACCTGGGGCTCTGTTCACAAACACAAACACACCCCACAAAGCCCCAGGACAGCAACACAATTAGACCCAACCAAATCATGAGAAAACAAAAGGATAATTACTTGACACATTGGAAGAATATACAAAAAAACTGAGCAAACTAGAATGTATTTGGCCCTAAACAGAGAGTACACAGTGGCAGAATACCTGACCACTGTGACTGACCCAAAATTAAGGAAATCTTTGAATAGGTACAGACTCAGTGAGCATAGCCTTGCTATTGAGAAAGGATGCCGAATGCAGACCTGGCTCTCAAGAGAAGACAGGCTATGTGCACACTGCCCACAAAATGGGGTGGAAACTGAGCTGCACTTCCTAACCTCCTGCAAAATGTATGACCATATTAGAGATACATATTTCCCTCAGATTACACAGATCCACAAAGAATTCGAAAACAAATCCAATGTTGATAAACTCACATATCTACTGGGTGAAATACCACAGTGTGCCATCACAGCAGGAAGATTTGTGACTTGTTGCCACAAGAAAAGGTCAACCAGTGAAGAGCAAACACCATTGTAAATACATCCCATATTTATGTTGA
>NC_042995.1:5464689-5477189 GCF_901001165.1 Salmo trutta | reverse complement strand
GTTAATGATACTAATGATGATCATGCAGAGTGTGACCTCTGTTCCAGAGGTCGGCCCATCTACCCACCACCCCTGTGCTCCCCCCGCACTCCGCTGGCAGCCGCCAGATGGTTCGGTCTCCCAAATGAAATTAGGTCGGAGCAGGAAGCAATCACAGACCAGCTGGGTTGTGTAAGGAGCTCCCTGTGTAACAGCGGGGTCACGCCGGAAAACACGGCCACACAGATTCTGACATATTACAGTTACTACTGTACATTATATATATATATATATATATAATGTTGGGCTGCCACAGAGATCAAGTCTGGATAACCATCCGCCATTTTGGCTCAGAACATTCCACTCAAGGATCTAACCTAGATTCTAATCTAGAGTGGAATTTCCTCACAAGAATGTTGATGATGATTTGATAGTGATGCCTCAGAACAGAAGTGAGTGTTTCTCCATGTGGTGCGTTTCTACGGCAGTGGTGTAGCAGTGCTGAGATCCACCCCCCCTCCCAATGTTAATGTCATACATGCCAGACCATAATAAGTTCAGACTGCGGGGACCTGGCTGAGGGATAATTATATCTGAGTAAGGAAACAGCAGCTGGTCAGAGGCCAGGCCTAGTGCTGCTACTGCTGTTGTTGCCTGCTGGATACACCTGGGGTTCCCTTATCTGCCACAAACTATGGATCCCAGGTCAGTTTGTATTTACTCAGTAATGACCTATGGCTAGGACTGGGTTAGTGAGATCTGACCCTAAATCAGTTCTATGCGCCACTAAGGGTTCCCTTACAAAGCCACCTATTCAGCATGCCAGATCACTGAAGAGGGGAGGAAGGAACGATGGATAGTAGTGTTAGAATGAACTCTGAAAACCATGTGACCTTTCAGCTCTCAGTGGAATCCTGGAGAATAGAAAAAGCTGCTAGGCTTTCCAAAAAACATTATTCATCAATTATGTCAATTAGGCTTCATTGGGAGGATTAAGGGAACAAAAAGACAGAGGTATTTCCTGTTTGGGACGCACTGGGAGATAGGGACTGAGGAAAGGAGAGGACAATAGCCTTTGAAACAGTGAGAGTTACACCAGGTCATCGACTGACTGGATTCCACTCTGAGAAGTCACGCCCATCTCTTTACCCTTGTTGACTTCTTCAATGAACAGAATGAAGGATACACATTCTAAGAATGGAATCCAGTCGGTTGCTCTCACCAAGGGATCAAACTCATCCAGCCTATAGGAAGTTGTTGGGTGCAAAAACAGGAAGTGAGGTAGTAAGTGGTAACTGACCTTCTCTGGGACGGTTGACCCACAGGAAGTGCTTTGTCTTCGTAGAAGCGCCTCATGGCGAACCTGTCCAGTGCCTGGTCAGCACTGAAGACCACAGGAGAGACAAAGGTCATGATCGGCTCTTCTTCACTGAACACATAGAATATACTATACAATAAGGTTGCCCTGAAATGACCCTGAAAAGTGTCCTTACGTTGTCTTCTCCTTTAAAAAACATCCTTAATCGACCATGTCCCTTAAGAAGTGTCCTTAATCTACATTTTTTCATCTTTTGCCATCCCCACAATGCTACAGTATCCCAGTATTATTATCTGATCAATGTACAGATGTAGGATCTTAATTTGATCACCCTGTTGCAGGAAAACTTTCCTGAAATGCAGTAAATGTTTAACTTGTAGTGTATTCGAGGTTAAAAAGTATTCTGAAGTTCAAACATGTCCATGAATTATAATCCACATAATAATTCACATTTCCTGTTGCTGCAGGATTATTTTCCTTCCGTAGCAAACTGTCTCAAATGAAGATCCTACATCTGTAACATGTAACGTTTGTTCATGAGTGTACTGTTTACTCTTCTAGAATGCCACTGACTCTCAAGCATTAAGCAAGATAGAACTGTCTCGAGTATCAAAGAAACAAGTGTGATTTGACCTTTGTTATTCCTTAGTGAAAGTGTAAGATTGTAAACCCCATCCCCCACCCTGAAACATCTGGAGTCTTTACAGGGTATGACATATTTAAATGTTCCTCTTTATTAACCAAAAATACACCAGAGCCTGAACAGGATGTCTTGGCATAACAACCACATCAGTGTTTCATTTGAGGCCTGCTCCCGATTCCCTTTGGCCTATCTATCTGTTACAGATCTACGTGCTTGCCCTGACATCACCCCATGTTTTTGTCGATAACTTGACCGACATCTCAAGGAGTGAAGCCATAGAAATCAGGGTTGGGGTGAATACGAATGGAAGTTGGTCAATTCAGGAAGTGATTTGAATTTAAAATCCCCAAATGGAAAAAGCTTTTGACATATATAGCTTCTCATTTTTAGCTTATTGACAAGTCAATTAAAATAGATGCCCTTTTTGAATTACTGAATTAAAATGTCAGTTTACTTCCTGAATTGACTGCCTTCAATTCAAATGGACCACAACACTGATAGAAATCTAAAATGAAATGTATAGAATGGACAAATGTCTGTTTGTATTCATCTGGAAATATCTGGGAACTTTAAGGATGTATGGAACTTCAAGCATGGTGGTGATATTGAATGAATACATTGTTCCATGTTGACTAATAACAAACAGGGTACATGAGGTCAGATGGTCTGCAGTCAGAAGTCAGAAGTCTCTGGTACCTGGCTGATATGTTGACTAATAACAAACAGGGTACATGAGGTCAGTTTGTCTGCAGACAGAAGTCTCTGGTACCTGGCTGATATGTTGACTAATAACAAACAGGGTACATGAGGTCAGTTTGTCTGCAGACAGAAGTCTCTGGTACCTGGCTGATATGTTGACTAATAACAAACAGGGTACATGAGGTCAGTTTGTCTGCAGACAGAAGTCTCTGGTACCTGGCTGATATGTTGACTAATAACAAACAGGGTACATGAGGTCAGTTTGTCTGCAGACAGAAGTCTCTGGTACCTGGCTGATATGTTGACTAATAACAAACAGGGTACATGAGGTCAGTTTGTCTGCAGTCAGAAGTCTCTGGTACCTGGCTGATATGTTGACTAATAACAAACAGGGTACATGAGGTCAGTTTGTCTGCAGTCAGAAGTCTCTGGTACCTGGCTGATATGTTGACTAATAACAAACAGGGTACATGAGGTCAGTTTGTCTGCAGTCAGAAGTCTCTGGTACCTGGCTGATATGTTGCTGTAATGCATGTAGGCAGCCACCACCACTCCAGTCCTCCCACGGTTCCCCTGCAGAAAGAGAGAGAGAGAGGGGTGGGGGGGGGGAGAGAGGGGGGAGAGGGAGAGAGAGAGGGGGGAGAGGGAGAGAGAGAGGGGGGGAGAGGGAGAGAGAGAGGGGGGAGAGAGGGGGGGAGAGGGAGAGAGGGGGGGAGAGAGAGGGGGGGTAGTGGAGAGGGAGAGAGAGAGGGGGAGAGAGTGAGATATACTTTTTGAGAAAGAATACATGGCTATTTTTAGTTACACACTTTAAGGTCAAACAATGTTTGTACCTGCAGTGTAGACATGTAAATGCTGTACAGTGAGTTAGATTTAAGCGACCAGGCTATTTTCAAGCCAAACTGCCACAGATTGAATTTGATCAAACTGCCTGGTTCCATTTATCACAATGACATTGTTTGTGGTCAAATCCAACAGAAGATAGAAATGCAACACTACCGGAGAAACCTTTGACCCTCAACTCTGAAACAGCCCGTGGAACATTTCTGACTGAGGCGATAATAAATAGCATTTAATCAAATGAGGCGTTTCTGAATGGAACAGTTTTTCCATCTTGACCAAAAGCTTCAATTTCAGGATGAGGGGGAAAATAAGCGTTGGTAACCATGGGGATGCTCTGTTTGCTACCACTTGTTGTACATATTGAATAAAATATTCCCCCACAGACTTATCAAGTTACTACTCACTATTCAGCTACATTGACTCAAAGTCTTTAACACCGATTGATAGAGACTTAGATGACGTTTTTAAAGTCGTTTTTTTGGGGAGTTACTGTAGTTGACATTGGATCATTCATGACAAGTTGTATGATGAATCATTGGGCCTGAGCGGTTGGGGGAGAAGGATGTGCTGCCAAAACACAGGCAGCAGCAGCAACAGTCTCTATTAGAATCAAATGACTCTCATGTTCACTGGATTTCTTTGTGATATACGGCTTCAGTCTAACAGTCTGCAGTTAAGGACCATTTAAGTGTTTTACCAGCAATACTAGAATGTGGAGGACTTGTCTTCCAACTACAAGACAGCAAGATTATCCCACTTTGTCCAATGAGGTACAGGGAAACAGTTTGGTGCCTTTCCTTTTCGACCAATGAGCTAGGGAGACAGTTTGGTGTTTTACCTCCTCACCAATGAGAATTGAGGACATATATAGTAGAGTATTCAAAGGGGACTTTCTCCCTGGGGCCTGGCTGTCTCCTTTCACACTCTTCAAACAGAGAGCACCCTCTACTGTCCTTAACACAGTGGACCACGGCATACTGTAACACTCCCGGGAAGAAACCCTTCCTTCCTCCCTTCCCTGGAGTGATCAGTGATCTGTAAGACTACGGGACCCTGTTCCAATACTTTGACTATGTATCCTTCCTTCCTCCCTTCCCTGGAGTGATCAGTGATCTGTAAGACTACGGGACCCTGTTCCAATACTTTGACTATGTATCCTTCCTTCCTCCCTTCCCTTCCCTGGAGTGATCAGTGATCTGTAAGACCACGGGACCCTGTTCCAATACTTTGACTATGTATCCTTCCTTCCTCCCTTCCCTGGAGTGATCAGTGATCTGTAACACTACGGGACCCTGTTCCAATACTTTGACTATGTATCCTTCCTTCCTCCCTTCCCTGGAGTGATCAGTGATCTGTAAGACCACGGGACCCTGTTCCAATACTTTGACTATGTATCCTTCCTTCCTTCCTCCCTTCCCTGGAGTGATCAGTGATCTGTAAGACCACGGGACCCTGTTCCAATACTTTGACTATGTATCCTTCCTTCCTCCCTTCACTGGAGTGATCAGTGATCTGTAAGACCACGGGACCCTGTTCCAATACTTTGACAATGTATCCTTCCTTCCTCCCTTCCCTGGAGTGATCAGTGATCTGTAAGACTACGGGACCCTGTTCCAATACTTTGACTATGTATCCTTCCTTCCTCCCTTCCCTGGAGTGATGTGTCAGACCACCTACCTTGTTGTGAAGCACCACTACATTGTGTTGGTCAGCGTTGAGCCAGGTGTCCATGGCCTTGCACATGCTGCAGATCTTATCCAGGGCCGGAGCATAATGGTCTGGCCAGCCAAACTCCAGCACCTACAGGGGGCCACACAGACCACTATCACATATCAAAACTTCCACCACTACCATTGCATTTAGGAAAGGTGTGTGTGTGTGTGTGTGTGTGTGTGTGTGTGTGTGTGTGTGTGTGTGTGTGTGTGTGTGTGTGTGTGTGTGTGTGTGTGTGTGTGTGTGTGCGTACGTGTGTATTTGTGTGTGTATACCTTGTGGTTAAGCTTGGTGATGTCATTCCTCCGCTCACTTAGGTTGAGGAGCTGAAATCACAAAATCCACACCAATAAGAATGACCTAACGATTCCAGGAAACAGTTGTCCATCAGCAACAGGACGTGACAGGGTGCATGAAAAGCCACCACACCAACAGACAGGCCCGGTAGTGAGGTAGAGCAGTGGCAGGACAGGGGATCTCACCAGATAGTGTTCCCCGTGTTTGGAGGCCAGCATGGAGGCCACCTCCTTGATGTTGGAGGTGTAGCTGCGCTCCTCCGCTCCGCTGGGGAAGGAGACAGAGATGATCCTCTCGGTGATGTACACCAGGTCCACCTCATAGCTCTCCTCCATGGCCTGCAGCAGACTGACACTGCTGGGGAGAGGAGAGAGGAGAGAGGAGAGAGGAGAGAGGAGAGAGGAGGGGATAGATAGTTAGAGAAGTGATGTACACCAGGTCCACCTCATAGCTCTCCTCCATGGCCTGCAGCAGACTGACACTCCTCGGGAGGAGGGGGAGAGGAGGAGGTGAGAGGAGAGAGGAGATGAGGGGAGAGGAGAAGGGAGGAGAGGGGAGAGGAGAGAGAGTTAGAGAAGTGATGTACACCAGGTCCACCTCATAGTCCTCATCCATGGCCTGCAGCAGACTGACACTCCTGGGGAGAGGGGGGAGAGAGAGAAGAGGAGGGGAGAAGAGAAGAGGGAGGAGGGGATAGATAGTTAGAGAGGTGATGTACACCAAGTCCACCTCATAGTCCTCCTCCATGGCCTGCAGCAGACTGACACTCCTGGGGAGGAAGATACTTAGAGCTCTGACAAAACGTTTCAGAGTACTGAGTGCTGATCTAGGATCAGCTTCTCTCTGTCCATATAATCTTGCTCCTTATGATCTACAAGGTCAAACTGATCCTAGATCAGCACTGCTACTCTGTATGAATATGGCCCCTGATATCTTACAGGGTTTGTACATCAGCACTAGTCTATAAAGCTCTTCCTTGGTGGCTCTTGTGTGTGGTATCTATTATCTATCATATCTTTGACGTGTGAGTCTTCAGTACTGACAAACCGATGTGATTTATATGTCTATGGTAATTGGAAGTGGTGTCATATGATATCACACATGTTTTCATAAACATCTTCAATCCTAGCTCTTCAGTTCAGAACAAAGTGTTCTGGAATGAACCAAGCTGGTATTGCACAATCATTGTGATCAGTTCCCCAAATCCCGACTGCCAGATGGCTGTTAGATGGGAAACGTAGCTGGAGAAACAGGCATGGTTGTCACAGTGATCTGACAACAGGATAGAATACATATCGATGGGTTTTTGATAGGCCTGTGTCCATGGATTTCAGTGTGTGTTGAGCTCTATGGGTATCAATGAACCGAAACGCGAGGTCAGAGAAACAGGTGTAAACGTGGCCGTATACTGCAGTAGATGAGGAATAGTGACAGCCTGGATAGAGAGGGAAAGACAGTGGTCTCTCTTACCGTGATGACCTTCGTCTAGTCTGCTCACTCTTACAGGACCTTGGGGTTCCCTACAGAGAACACAGAGAAGGTACAGCACACACTCAGTCTCCTTGATCAACTTGGCATTGTTTGCGTTTGATGTAAGTGTGCGAGTGAGTGTAATACACAACTGCATTGTACATTCCACATTAAAGCCCACTGCATCTGGTCTGCAACTATATCAAATCCAAACACAACTGGATAGAATTTAGCCATGATGAGATGCGTCCATTGCTTTGAAATAACATGATATCCCTGGGGCCTTACTTGTACCCAGTGTCCCCCATCCTCAGTCTAACTACAGAGAGAAAAGCAGCGGAGAATATCGAGGATTCATTTCAACAACGAGGGTGATTAGCAGTAGACAATAGATCACAGTGTTCAGACACAAAGTGCTGTGTTCTAAAATAGATGCTGTAGGACAGCTGGTGCTTTAAACACATAGTATTACCATGGTATTGGCCTGTCTATGACCCTGGTGACAGGGTGGTGATGGGTTGGTTGGTTAGTGGCATGTGGCAACAGCCTTAAACAGCTTTCTTTGCTCGTCGCCTCATCTCCTCGTCTCCTTTCCTGCATGGTAACGTAATCGAGCAACATTAGGAAACATCTAATTACTGATAATTGGTTGTTTCCTGTTACAGTAATCTAACTGACATCACATATTTGGCGTGTCCTGCAACCAACCAGCCAACCAGCACACTCATGGCAAAGGTTGAAATGTTCAGTTTGATACGCTAGCAAATTACTATATGTTTGAAATGTGAAAATACCCAAACATTTAAACTTAGCCTGTACAGTACATAGCTGTCTGTCTGTCTGTCTGTCTGTCTGTCTGTCTGTCTGTCTGTCTGTCTGTCTGTCTGTCTGTCTGTCTGTCTGTCTGTCTGTCTGTCTGTCTGTCTGTCTGTGTTTGACCCTTCTGTAAGAGTTACATTGACATCTACGCCCTGCCATCTGTCTGTCCATGGTCACGAAGACAGGGAGATGAGGACAGGGAGACGTCTACCAATACTGGGACATCACTAGGGCTGTCTTTAGTGATTCAACATCCTTTTTACCACAAGGCAAGCACTGACTTCCCCGTCTGGCTGGAGAACATACACAGCACTATGTGAAGGAGAATAGAGAGGACCTGAACAGAACAGAAGGTTATGTACACAGTACATAGCTCTGTGTTGCCATTGTTCCATTCATTTCTCTGTGATGAAACTAATTCTAGTCAGGCAAAAGGAAAACCCATTATTCATAGTGATGTGACTAGAAACAGATGCTGCCTGCTGGAACCAGGGACACTGTTGCTCGAAAACTGCAACAATATGTCTGTTCACAGGGGACAAGTGTCGCAATTACGTGAGAACAAGGTCTCTTGCATCACACACATGGCATGGACACACACATACACACGCCTGTATACACACGCAGAACTAAACGTGTACACACAACACAACCACCAAGCCTCTCATACAATCTATGTCCAACCGTCCACACACACACACACGCACGCACGCATGCACGCACGCATACACACACACACACACACACACACACACACACACACACACACACACACACACACACACACACACACACACACACTTTTGTTTCATCAGCTATAACTCAGAAAGATATCCCTCCGTTTGCATGTGCGCGTGCGTGCGTGTGTGTTTGTGTGTGCGCGTGCGTGTGTGTCCTGCGTTCCCACCTCAGTAATACTCATCACAGTTATCAAAACCAGCTGTAAAGATCCACTACCCAGCAGGACCAACAAACTACCAAGAAGAGAAACACAGAGACAGGAGGAAGACATTCAATGAAAGACTACAACACAGAGAGGCAGGAGGAAAACATTCAATGAAAGACTACAACACAGAGAGACAGGAGGAACACATTCAATGAAAGACTACAACACAGAGAGACAGGAGGAAGACATTCAATGAAAGACTACAACACAGACAGACCGGAGGAAGACATTCAATGAAAGACTACAACACAGAGAGACAGGAGGAAGACATTCAATGAAAGACTACAACACAGAGAGACAGGAGGAAGACATTCAATGAAAGACTACAACACAGAGAGACAGGAGGAAGACATTCAATGAAAGACTACAACACAGAGAGACAGGAGGAACACATTCAATGAAAGACTACAACACAGAGAGACAGGAGGAAGACATTCAATGAAAGACTACAACACAGACAGACCGGAGGAACACATTCAATGAAAGACTACAACACAGAGAGAACGGAGGAAGACATTCAATGAAAGACTACAACACAGAGAGAACGGAGGAAGACATTCAATGAAAGACTACAACACAGAGAGAACGGAGGAAGACATTCAATGAAAGACTACAACACAGAGAGACAGGAGGAAGACATTCAATGAAAGACTACAACACAGAGAGACAGGAGGAACACATTCAATGAAAGACTACAACACAGAGAGAACGGAGGAAGACATTCAATGAAAGACCAAAACCACCAAAGAAGCTTAGATAGTAGACGTTTAACTGTGTTGACTGAAGGAAAAAACATGAAGGTCTTGCTGTTTATGATTACAATGGTATGTACCCACTGGGATAATTTTGTTTTTAATCAATGTTGTTTTCATGTCATTTCAACCCAAAAAACATGGAAAACAACGTTTAACCTAAAACCAATGACTTGGTGACATTTTTTTGTGATTTCACATTGACTTCACAATAGTTGACAACTCAACCAAATATAAATCAAAACTAGACATTGAGCTGACGTCTGTACCCAGTGGGTAATGCAACAACGTATGGACAAACTCATTATTAAAGGGGAATTTCACCCAAAATATACAACTTCCTATTCCTCAAGGCACCCTAGATACCCTAAGTACACCCAAATACAAAGTAGGGTATTTGACACTAAACAGCCAGATTTGCCCGTCATCCCACCAGGTACACTTCCAGAGTGGGCGTGGCCTACCTTAAATAGGTACTCAGCGCTCCGCCTCCAGGAATTGCGGAAGGAGGCGAGGCGCCTGCGGAGGGCGCCACCTGAGGTCATGGCTGGACTGGTCTGGTCCGGACTGGACCAGGGTCCCTCTCGCTCTACCCCTTCTGCGTTCGCCCTATCACCCTGGCGAAGGCTTCAATGACCAAATGCCTTGGTTGTCAATCACATAGAAACACCTGGAGTCTAATATCCATATTCGTTTCCTTCCAAGAGACGACGAAGATCTTGTATATGTCCAGTTTGTTCTTTGTTGTTTATTCCTTTGTCATGATGGGACTCTCCTCAAAAAGTGTCAGCCCCAAAACAGGTTCCAGTTCAGTCTTTAACTCTCTCGCTCTCTATTCTTCTCCTCCGTGCCTCTCGTTTGTCTTTCCCCTTTGTGCTTATTCTTTCTCTCCTCCCGCCCACTTTTGGTTTCTCCCTTCCCTCTTTCTTATTATCCCTCATTATTCCTTCTCTCTCTCTCTCTCCCTCCCTCCCTCCCTCGTTCTCTCTCTCTCTCTCTCTCTCTCTCTCTCTCTCTCTCTCTCTCTGTGGTTTGTGTCTGTGTGTGCGTGTGGTCCCCCTCTAAATACTACAACGTCTCCAAGTGAATGAAATGTACTTATTGTAAAGCGACACCACCACATTGTGATAGAGTGAATGCCCTGGAACAGTGGGACTACGAGAGGTCGTCTGTTGGCTAACACTCTTCCCGAAACCCATCCGTTGACCCTTAGCTACCAATTACACATTTTCAGAGTAATTCCAGAGAGAGCTGTTGTTTCCCTCTATCATATATATTTGTAACCCTTACTGCTCCCTCTAACACTGTTATATACCAGTGATTCAGAGTTGAGAGCAGAAATACTTTCTTCCAGTGCTGACAGAGGTCAGAGAGAGGGGAAGAGCTGAGGAATACAGGAGACCACTGAAACCAGATTACAGAGAGAAAATAAAGTGAGGAGTAGGAACCACTGTGTTAGGTAAGTGTGTGTTAGGTAAATGTGTGTTAGGTTAATGTGTGTTAGGTTAATGTGTGTTAGGTTAATGTGTGTTAGGTAAATGTGTGTTAGGTAAATGTGTGTTAGGTTAATGTGTGTTAGGTAAATAAGTGTTAGGTTGATGTGTGTTAGGTTAATGTGTGTTAGGTAAATGTGTGTTAGGTTAATGTGTGTTAGGTAAATGTGTGTTAGGTTCATGTGTGTTAGGTAAATGTGTGTTAGGTAAATGTGTGTTAGGTAAATGTGTGTTAGGTAAATGTGTGTTAGGTTCATGTGTGTTAGGTAAATGTGTGTTAGGTAAATGTGTGTTAGGTAAATGTGTGTTAGGTTGATGTGTGTTAGGTTGATGTGTGTTAGGTTGATGTGTGTTAGGTTGATGTGTGTTAGGTTCATGTGTGTTAGGTTCATGTCTGTTAGGTTCATGTGTGTTAGGTAAATGTGTGTTAGGTAAATGTGTGTTAGGTAAATGTGTGTTAGGTTAATGTGTGTTAGGTTGATGTGTGTTAGGTTGATGTGTGTTAGGTTGATGTGTGTTAGGTAAATGTGTGTTAGGTAAATGTGTGTTAGGTTGATGTGTGTTAGGTTGATGTGTGTTAGGTAAATGTGTGTTAGGTAAATGTGTGTTAGGTTAATGTGTGTTAGGTTAATGTGTGTTAAGTTAATGTGTGTTAGGTAAATGTGTGTTAGGTAAATGTGTGTTAGGTTAATGTGTGTTAGGTAAATGTGTGTTAGGTTGATGTGTGTTAGGTTAATGTGTGTTAGGTAAATGTGTGTTAGGTTAATGTGTGTTAGGTAAATGTGTGTTAGGTTCATGTGTGTTAGGTAAATGTGTGTTAGGTAAATGTGTGTTAGGTAAATGTGTGTTAGGTAAATGTGTGTTAGGTTCATGTGTGTTAGGTAAATGTGTGTTAGGTTAATGTGTGTTAGGTTAATGTGTGCTAGGTGTCACGGTCGTCGTCGGTGAAGGAGGACCAATACGCAGCAGGTACGTGTATGCTCATCTTGAGTTTTATTGACTACAAAAAATGAACGTACAAAAATAACAAAGAAACGAACAAACAACTACAAACAGTCTGGCCAAGCTAAGCTTAACACAGAACAATCACCCACGAATAACAAACAAACACACCCTAATATATGGGACTCTCAATCAAAGGCAGATAGACAACACCTGCCTTCAACTGAGAGTCCCAACCCCAATCAGCACAACATAGAAACACACTCACCAGACTACACATAGAAATACATAAACATAGAACATCAACCCAAAACCCCGGAAATACTAAATCAAACCCCCCTTTGAACACACACACCACCCTGAACCACATAAAACAAATACCCCTGCCACGCCCTGACCAAACTACAAAACAATTAACCTTATATACTGGCCAGGACGTGACACTAGGTAAATGCGTGTTAGGTAAATGTGTGTTAGGTAGATGTGTGTTAGGTAAATGTGTGTTAGGTTCATGTGTGTTAGGTAGATGTGTGTTAGGTAGATGTGTGTTAGGTTCATGTGTGTTAGGTTGATGTGTGTTAGGTTA
>NC_042995.1:5417189-5459689 GCF_901001165.1 Salmo trutta | reverse complement strand
ATGATCCACCTGAGACACACTGCCATTCCATTAACCCTGAGAGGAGAACATGAGGGCCTTGGGCCTGCTCACACACACACACAGACACACACACAGACACACACACAGACACACACACACACACACACACACACACACTCGCTCACATTTGCACACACACACACATACACACACACAGACATGCACACATGCACGCATGCACACATGCACGCACACACACACACTCACTGCTAAAACGTACATCATTTGTTGCTGTGTGTGTGCATCAGTTTAAGTGTGTGTGTGTGTGTGTGTAGAAGCATCAGTAAACAGTGTGTGTGTAGAAGCATCAGTAAACAGTGTGTGTGTGTAGAAGCATCAGTAAACAGTGTGTATGTAGAAGCATCAGTAAACAGTGTGTGTGTGTAGAAGCATCAGTAAACAGTGTGTGTGTAGAAGCATCAGTAAACAGTGTGTGTGTAGAAGCATCAGTAAACAGTGTGTGTGTAGAAGCATCAGTAAACAGTGTGTGTGTAGAAGCATCAGTAAACAGTGTGTGTGTAGAAGCATCAGTAAACAGTGTGTGTGTAGAAGCATCAGTAAACAGTGTGTGTGTAGAAGCATCAGTAAACAGTGTGTGTGTAGAAGCATCAGTAAACAGTGTGTGTGTAGAAGCATCAGTAAACAGTGTGTGTGTAGAAGCATCAGTAAACAGTGTGTGTGTAGAAGCATCAGTAAACAGTGTGTGTGTAGAAGCATCAGTAAACAGTGTGTGTGTAGAAGCATCAGTAAACAGTGTGTGTGTAGAAGCATCAGTAAACAGTGTGTGTGTAGAAGCATCAGTAAACAGTGTGTGTGTAGAAGCATCAGTAAACAGTGTGTGTGTAGAAGCATCAGTAAACAGTGTGTGTGTAGAAGCATCAGTAAACAGTGTGTGTGTAGAAGCATCAGTAAACAGTGTGTGTGTAGAAGCATCAGTAAACAGTGTGTGTGTAGAAGCATCAGTAAACAGTGTGTGTGTAGAAGCATCAGTAAACAGTGTGTGTAAGTCAATATTTAAACAGATTGATAGCAGTTAACTCTCCATCAGTCTAACATGCTCCTCATAGAAGTGGGCATCAGGACATGATGATGAAAACATAAAAACCCACTCCAAACCATTGAAATGAGCAGGTTTATTGAGTGTTTACATTTGTATCATGTCTTATGGTGTCCCACTCTCATAGCTACAGAACTATCTTTAGGGAAAGCATGCTACCATGCTAAAAAGGCATGGGAGGGAAAAAATGCAGAAGGCTCAAAATAAACATCTGTAGCACTGTTTTAAAAGCCATGGGAGTCAAAACAGACACAGTCCACAGGGAATCAGCACAAATGTGTGGACTGTTTGGATTAGTAGAACATTCGGTCGTGACCAGGGGTTGGGGTCAATTCCTTTTCAACTCAGTCAATTCAGAAAGTCAACAGAAATTCCAGTTCTAATTCCCAACGCTTCTCTGGGAGACCAAAATGGAATTAGAATTTGTACATTTCAGTTTACTTCCTTGCACTGAAATGGAATCGACCCCCTCACCATGGCACTCAAAGTGGCTTAATGCAGAAACGGTTTGTCATGAAGTCAAAGCACCAGACTATTTTTTGCCTCCCTGACGCAAGACAAGGTGCTGTGGACTAGAGCACCCTCTAGGGGACAAAAAGTAGCATTACACCGCTTTTTATTTCTCTCATCTCACCCAAGGAGGATCAGTGGACGGCTAAAGGAGGGAGGGAAGGAAGGAAGGACAGAGGGAAGGAAGCCATTCAAGACATTTCAAGACTATACGGACATAGCCCCTAGAATAGGTGAAACACTTCAGAGTTGAACATGAACTTCTGACCCTGTGAGTGATTATTCTCAGAACAATCCCAGGACGTCACATAGACATGAGTGAGTAGAACCTGGGGTCACAACTCTGTTTGGTGTACCTTCATACGTACATAACACACACACTTTAAACGACAGATGGGGGTCTTCCATTACTATGGACTGTCAGAAGACAGTCCCCCTAACCAACCACTCTGTATGTGACCCTGTGTAGAGATTACCCCCTAACCAACCACTCTGTATGTGACCCTGTGTAGAGATGACCCCCTAACCAACCACTCTGTATGTGACCCTGTGTAGAGATTACCCCCTAACCAACCACTCTGTATGTGACCCTGTGTAGAGATTACCCCCTAACCAACCACTCTGTATGTGACCCTGTGTAGAGATGACCCCCTAACCAACCACTCTGTATGTGACCCTGTGTAGAGATGACCCCCTAACCAACCACTCTGTATGTGACCCTGTGTAGAGATGACCCCCTAACCAACCACTCTGTATGTGACCCTGTGTAGAGATTACCCCCTAACCAACCACTCTATATGTGACCCTGAGTAGAGATTACCCCTTAACCAACCACTCTGTATGTGACCCTGTGTAGAGATGACCCCCTAACCAACCACTCTGTATGTGACCCTGTGTAGAGATTACCCCCTAACCAACCACTCTGTATGTGACCCTGTGTAGAGATTACCCCCCTAACCAACCACTCTGTATGTGACCCTGTGTAGAGATTACACCCTAACCAACCACTCTGTATGTGACCCTGTGTAGAGATTACCCCCTAACCAACCACTCTGTATGTGACCCCGTGTAGAGATGACCCCCTAACCAACCACTCTGTATGTGACCCTGTGTAGAGATTACCCCCTAACCAACCACTCTGTATGTGACCCTGTGTAGAGATGACCCCCTAACAACCACTCTGTATGTGACCCTGTGTAGAGATTACCCCCAACCAACCACTCTGTATGTGACCCTGTGTAGAGATGACCCCCTAACCAACCACTCTGTATGTGCCCCTGTGTAGAGATTACCCCCTAACCAACCACTCTGTATGTGACCCTGTGTAGAGATGACCCCCTAACCAACCACTCTGTATGTGACCCTGTGTAGAGATTACCCCCTAACCAACCACTCTGTATGTGACCGTGTAGAGATTACCCCCTAACCAACCACTCTGTATGTGACCCTGTGTAGAGATTACCCCCTAACCAACCACTCTGTATGTGACCCTGTGTAGAGATTACCCCCTAACCAACCACTCTGTATGTGACCCTGTGTAGAGATTACCCCCCTAACCAACCACTCTGTATGTGACCCTGTGTAGAGATTACCCCCCTAACCAACCACTCTGTATGTGACCCTGTGTAGAGATGACCCCCTAACCAACCACTCTGTATGTGACCCTGTGTAGAGATTACCCCCTAACCAACCACTCTGTATGTGCCCCTGTGTAGAGATTACCCCCTAACCAACCACTCTGTATGTGACCCTGTGTAGAGATGACCCCCTAACCAACGACTCTGTATGTGACCCTGTGTAGAGATTACCCCCTAACCAACCACTCTGTATGTGCCCCTGTGTAGAGATTACCCCCTAACCAACCACTCTGTATGTGACCCTGTGTAGAGATGACCCCCTAACCAACGACTCTGTATGTGACCCTGTGTAGAGATTACCCCCTAACCAACCACTCTGTATGTGACCCTGTGTAGAGATTACCCCCTAACCAACCACTCTGTAGTTGACCCTGTGTAGAGATTACCCCCCTAACCAACCACTCTGTATGTGACCCTGTGTAGAGATTACCCCCCTAACCAACCACTCTGTATGTGACCCTGTGTAGAGATTACCCCCCTAACCAACCACTCTGTATGTGACCCTGTGTAGAGATTACCCCCTAACCAACCACTCTGTATGTGACCCTGTGTAGAGATTACCCCCTAACCAACCACTCTGTATGTGACCCTGTGTAGAGATTACCCCCCTAACCAACCACTCTGTATGTGACCCTGTGTAGAGATTACACCCTAACCAACCACTCTGTATGTGACCCTGTGTAGAGATTACCCCCTAACCAACCACTCTGTATGTGACCCTGTGTAGAGATTACCCCCTAACCAACCACTCTGTATGTGACCCTGTGTAGAGATGACCCCCTAACCAACCACTTCGTATGTGACCCTGTGTAGAGATGACCCCCTAACCAACCACTCTGTATGTGACCCTGTGTAGAGATTACCCCCTAACCAACCACTTCGTATGTGACCCTGTGTAGAGATGACCCCCTAACCAACCACTCTGTATGTGACCCTGTGTAGAGATGACCCCCTAACCAACCACTTCGTATGTGACCCTGTGTAGAGATGACCCCCTAACCAACCACTCTGTATGTGACCCTGTGTAGAGATTACCCCCTAACCAACCACTCTGTATGTGACCCTGTGTAGAGATTACCCCCCTAACCAACCACTCTGTATGTGACCCTGTGTAGAGATTACCCCCTAACCAACCACTCTGTATGTGACCCTGTGTAGAGATTACCCCTCTAACCAACCACTCAAATGATGGTGATCTTAACCACTAGCCAATAGACAGATTTAATCATAAAGACAGCATATCATTATGGAACTCTCGGCCCTGAATGTAGTTAAAGAGCAGAGCCAGTCAAATTAGAAAGGCCATACACAGCTTTAGTAATTGAAAAGGCCCAATAACCTGCCCATCTTTATACAGCAGTTTGAATGATTACAGTACGTGGGAATGGCTATTTTCCTGTCAGTGAATGACACAGGTACTAACGTACAGACCGACAGGTACTAACGTACAGACAGACAGAGACAGGCAGACAGACAGACAGAGACAGGCAGACAGGTACTAACGGACAGACAGACAGACAGACAGACAGACAGACAGACAGACAGACAGACAGACAGACAGACAGACACTAACGTACAGACAGACACTAACGTACAGACAGACAGACAGACAGACAGACAGACAGACAGACAGACAGACAGACAGACAGACAGGTACTAACATACAGACAGACAGAGACAAGCAGACAGGTACTAACATACAGACATACATACATACATACATACAGACAGACAGACAGACAGACAGACAGACAGACAGACAGACAGACAGACAGACAGACAGACAGACAGACAGACAGACAGACAGACAGAGACAGGCAGACAGGTACTAACATACAGACAGAGAGAGACAGGCAGACAGGTACTAACATTCAGACAGACAAAGACAGGCAGAGAGGCTGCAGTGACAGGCCATGTGAGTGTCTGTCTGTACCTAAAGGGGGGTAGGGTGAAGTTAGACCTTAGACACTGATCTATGGTCAGTTTAGCATAAAGGTTAGGATACCACACACACATTGTGTACACACCGGCTTGGTAGGTGATCCGGTAGGTGCCACACATGCATCTGCGAGGACCTGTAGAGACAGAGACAGAGGATCAGGTTAGGACATGAATCTCAGAATCATCTATCTATCTATCTGTCTGTCTATCTGTCTATATATATCTATCTATCTATCGCACATTTTGGGCGGGAGGTTGAGGGAAAGAGAGAGTGAGAGAGAGAGCGAGAGAGAGAGAGAGAGGTTTGACACGTCTCTTGAATAGTACAGTGTTTGCCAAGTCACTCGGGACCTCACAGAAATAGGCTAAGAGAATAAGAAAAATAAAGAATACAAGTAAACTGTTGGGAAAATACTGTCTGGTGGCTGAACTACCTTCACCCCTTCCTCACACAACTATGACTATCATGTGATAGAGGTCTAGATTTGATCAAACCTGGCACACAATTCTGATGACATTGATATCAAACAGTAAGAACAAGGAGGAGCATACCGATGCCATATCAAGGAGATTGAATTGAGTACTGACTATATAATGGTATGTGTGTAATTTGAGTACTGACTACATAATGGTATGTGTGTAATTTGAGTACTGACTATATAATGGCTGTGTACAGGCACAGTGATCGGTAAGCTGTTCTGACAGCTGATGCTTAAAGTTAGAGAGAGAGATAA
Source organism: Salmo trutta (assembly GCF_901001165.1). Taxonomy (NCBI): domain Eukaryota; kingdom Metazoa; phylum Chordata; class Actinopteri; order Salmoniformes; family Salmonidae; genus Salmo; species Salmo trutta. The sequence continues at coordinate 5,453,789 of NC_042995.1, read as the reverse complement.
GTCTCCAGCTTCAGTGATTTTTGCAGTTCGTTCCAGTCATTGGCAGCAGAGAACTGGAAGGAAAGGCGGCCAAAGGAAGTGTTGGCTTTGGGGATGACCAGTGAAATATACCTGCTGGAGCGCGTGCTACAGGTGGGTGTTGCTATGGTGACCAGTGAGCTGAGATAAGGCGGGACTTTACGTAGCAAAGACTTATAGATGACCTGATTATATAATGGTATGTGTGTAATTGAGTAATGACTATATAATGGTATGTGTGTAATTGAGTACTGTCTATATAATTGTGTGTGTGTAATTGAGTACTGACTATATAATGGTATGTGTGTAATTGAGTACTGACTATATAATGGTATATGTGTAATTGAGTACTGACTATATAACGGTATGTGTGTAATTGAGAACTGACTATATAATGGTACATGTATAATTGAGTACTGACTATATAATGGTACATGTGTAATTGAGTACTGACTATATGGTGGTATGTGTGTAATTGAGTACTGACTATATAATGGTACATGTGTAATTGAGTACTGACTATATGGTGGTATGTGTGTAATTGAGTACTGACTATATAATGGTACATGTGTAATTGAGTACTGACTATATGGTGGTATGTGTGTAATTGAGTACTGACTATATAATGGTACATGTGTAATTGAGTACTGACTATATGGTGGTATGTGTGTAATTGAGTACAGGCATTATAATACTGTTAGGAAAATCCTTGGTTCATAGACTAGTTAAATTGCTCAATGACTCCATCACTGTATGAGACACATGCACTAATGCATACTGTATCCCCCATCCTCCACACACACACACACACACACACACACACACACACACACACACACAGTGCAGTCAGGGGTTATAATGTCAGTGAGTACAGCTGAGAGAGAGAGAGAGTCATTGGTTTAAAAGTCACTCTATCTGCCTCAGGTCCTAATGAAGCTCAGGCTGGAATAATAGGATTAGTGGTGTTCACTGCAGAACCAAAACACATCACACACCATCACACACCATCACACACCCTCACACACCATCACACACCCTCACACACCATCACACACCATCACACACCCTCACACACTATCACACACCCTCACACACCATCACACACCCTCACACACCATCACACACCCTCACACACCATCACACACCCTCACACACCCTCACACACCATCACACACCATCACACACCATCACACACCATCACACACCATCACACACCATCACACACCATCACACACCCTCACACACCCTCACACACCATCACACACCATCACACACCATCACACACCATCACACACCCTCACACACCATCACACACCATCACACACCATCACACACCATCACACACCATCACACACCATCACACACCATCACACACCATCACACACCATCACACACCATCACACACAGGAGAATAAACAGAACAGACAAAGGGAGGGAGGGAGGGAGGGAGGGAGGGAGGGAGGGAGGGAGGGAGGGAGGGAGGGAGGGAAGAAACAGAACAGTAAATCTTATTGTATTGAAGTTTTACTGGCGCAGGGTTAAGCAACGAGCTACTGTGCTTCTGACAAATAGACCACATGATTAACACCCTGACATCAGAAAAAGGTCACTTTCAGTAGCTGCACTTAGTTATTGTCAACAACGCAAATGAAAGTACAGACGTAGGATCTTAATTTGAGCCAGTTTGCAACAGCAGGAAAATAATCCTGCAGCAACAGGAAATGTGAAATATTATCTGGATTATAATGAATGTTTTTAGAGGTTGCTACATTTTTTGAAAGGGAAAATCAAGTGTAAAACAGATCAGGGGCGATCAGGGGAAGAACATGGATTTTTCAAGAGAGAATGATCATGTCATTCATATTGGTGTGTCCTCAAATAGAATGTGATGTCACGTAACTCAGTTAGCATCTATTTTTACATTTTTTACTTCAGTTTATTTTAGTAAATACTTTCAATAACACTTATTTTTCTTAAAACGGCATTGTTGGTTAAGGGCTCGTAAGCACTGTAAGGTCTACACCTGTTGTATTCGGAGCATGTGACGAATACAATTTCATTTGATTTGATAGTGAGTCAGCGTAATCTATATTGATTTAGCGATTGTCTTTATGGTAGCGACTGCATATCGTACTGCTCTCAGGTAACACTGAAAGTCCTGCTGTCACACAACTCAGTTATGTATCTTCATAGAATCACTACTGAGTTAGTTAGATATCACGGGCATGGTCCAGACAAAAATGTTTTGGGTCTCTGTTTCCCTGTTTCTTCCCTAAATCTAGAATGTTCTTTTTCCGTCACGTCAACAGGATGTTTTCCAGGCGAACAGCAACATGAATGATGGGCAGTGATTGTGTGTGCGTGTGTGTGTGTCTGCTTGCTTGCTTGCTTACGTGTGTGTGTGTGTGTGTGTGTGTGTGTGCGTGCGTGCGTGCGTGCTTATACGTGTGTGTGTGTGCTTGCTTGCTTGCTTACGTGTGTGTGTGTGTGCTTATACGTGTGTGTGCGTGACTGTCAGCGGATGTTTGTGAGCAGTGAGATGACAGTATCAGTGGACAGCAGACACACAGAGGAAGGAAGCCCTGGTAATCAGTGTGTTATTGAGAGACTGATCCCTAATTGACAGACTAATTACAAACTCCAGTCAGTGTTGTTCCGTTACACCTCACTACTGATTATGGCTATATGGTTAAAGTGAAAATCAAAAAAACATATTTTTGTTAAGCGGCCACGTCATCATGATGATGTCTTTTATATTCAGTCCAATATCTTGACAACTTGACTGCTGACATGCAAAACATTTTGGGACTGTATCAACAGTGAACTAATGAAAAAAAAGATATATATATAGTTTTTGAGTGAATTTTCCCTTTAAATCATAGCCAAGCCGAGAGCGAGAGAGAGAAGCGAGAGAGAGAGAAGCGAGGAGAGAGTGAATGACAGGGAGAAAGGGAGAGAGAGAATACGAGAGAAAACGAGAGAAGAATACAAGAGAAAAACGTGGCAGGCTGTAACCCATCCAACGTGCTCTGTGTGTTAAGCCCTGTCTAACTCTACAGGCTCTGTGTGTTAAGCCCTGTCTAACTCTACAGGCTCTGTGTGTTAAGCCCTGTCTAACTCTACAGGCTCTGTGTGTTAAGCCCTGTCTAACTCTACAGGCTCTGTGTGTTAAGCCCTGTCTAACTCTACAGGTTCTGTGTGTTAAGCCCTGTCTAACTCTACAGGCTCTGTGTGCTAAGCCCTGTCTAACTCTACAGGCTCTGTGTGTTAAGCCCTGTCTAACTCTACAGGCTCTGTGTGTTAAGCCCTGTCTAACTCTACAGGCTCTGTGTGTTAAGCCCTGTCTAACTCTACAGGCTCTGTGTGTTAAGCCCTGTCTAACTCTACAGGCTCTGTGTGTTAAGCCCTGTCTAACTCTACAGGCTCTGTGTTTTAAGCCCTGTCTAACTCTACAGGCTCTGTGTGTTAAGCCCTGTCTAACTCTACAGGCTCTGTGTGTTAAGCCCTGTCTAACTCTACAGGCTCTGTGTGCTAAGCCCTGTCTAACTCTACAGGCTCTGTGTGTTAAGCCCTGTCTAACTCTACAGGCTCTGTGTGTTAAGCCCTGTCTAACTCTACAGGCTCTGTGTGTTAAGCCCTGTCTAACTCTACAGGCTCTGTGTGCTAAGCCCTGCCTAACTCTACAGGCTCTGTGTGCTAAGCCCTGTTTAACTCTACAGGCACTGTGTGTTAAGCCCTGTCTAACTCTACAGGCTCTGTGTGTTAAGCCCTGTCTAACTCTACAGGCTCTGTGTGTTAAGCCCTGTCTAACTCTACAGGCTCTGTGTGTTAAGCTCTGTCTAACTCTACAGGCTCTGTGTGTTAAGCCCTGTCTAACTCTACAGGCTCTGTGTGCTAAGCCCTGTCTAACTCTACAGGCTCTGTGTTAAGCCCTGTCTAACTCTACAGGCTCTGTGTGCTAAGCCCTGTCTAACTCTACAGGCTCTGTGTGTTAAGCCCTGTCTAACTCTACATGCTCTGTGTGTTAAGCCCTGTCTAACTCTACAGGCTCTGTGTGTTAAGCCCTGTCTAACTCTAAGTTACGGTATTATCTAACATTAGGATAATAACATCCAAAAAACATTCAAAAACATTCAGGAAATGTTTTAAATTAAATATCCTTGAAATGTTCTCCTAACATTCCCAAAAATGTTGTGCACAACATCTGTAACAACCACCACAGAACATTCCCCAAACGTTGTCATTAGGTTTCCAGGTAATGTAATAACACAATGTACCAGTAATGTATTTAGAACACACAGCTGCAACAAAATGTGAGAGCAATGTTCTGGGAACGTTCTTGCAACATCAGGCGAACGTTTTCTACAAATCATCAACACAACTGGACAGTTTTTGTGTTATGAGAAGAATTGCGGCAACCTAACGAATGTCCTGGAAACTTTCACAGAGCACGTTTTGGTGCACTCCCAGACCAACCGTCTGCTGTGTATAATACTGATCTGAGGAGACAGAGGGAGGCTAGATGACATGTTTTAGAGGAACGATGACGGACGTTAGAACATACGGTACCACGTTTAAGTGACAAGGCCTTCGTTGTTTCTCATCATTACTTCAGTCATCATGAAACTGTCACCAAAGGATGCCGTGTTAATGATTGGCAATAGAATCATTGTTCTGATGATAGGCTGACATTCCCTCCACGTATATATAGGTATGCTGTCTGGATATTATTGCCTAAACGGTTACAGAAGATCATCAGCACCCATAGGAAAAACTCCTAAAAGCAACGGGTGACTTTTGGAGGATTTCTTGGTTGCTATAGCAACGGGGAGAGTGCATAACAAACTCCGGTGGGCTGACATTTGTTTGACTAAATCCAGATTTATCTATCCTAGCAGATCCCAGTGAATCCACATATTACACTGGAACTACTATGGGTCTGGATGGGGGGGGCGTACATGAGAGACAGAGAGAGAAAATGAAAAGAGTTTGTGTGTGTGTGTGTGCGTTAATATGTGTGTGTACGTTAATGTGTGTGTGCCTGTGTCTCTAAAATGTATGATACTAAGGTCGGGCCCCCAGGGGCCCCCTCATAGAGTCAGTTAATGTGTGCTGTTTAAACCCTCTATACCTACTAACTGGAGCTGTGACTGACAAAGATATATCACTGTCAGTCTGAGGAGCCGTCTTCCTTCATTCACAGCTGACAGCAAACAGTTCTCAGCACCGCTCAGCACCGTGGTACTCAGCCATCCCACTGAAGGAGATGTGGCTCAGCACCGTGGTACTCAGCCATCCCAGTGAAGGAGATGTGGCTCAGCACTGCGGTACTCAGCCATCCCAGTGAAGGAGATGTGGCTCAGCACCGTGGTACTCAGCCATCCCAGTGAAGGAGATGTGACTCAGCACCGTGGTACTCAGCCATCCCACTGAAGGAGATGTGGCTCAGCACCGTGGTACTCAGCCATCCCAGTGAAGGAGATGTGACTCAGCACCGTGGTACTCAGCCATCCCACTGAAGGAGATGTGGCTCAGCACCGTGGTACTCAGCCATCCCATTGAAGGAGATGTGGCTAAGCACCGTGTAACTCTGCCATCCCAGTGAAGGAGATGTGGCTCAGCACCGTGGTACTCAGCCATCCCACTGAAAGAGATGTGGCTCAGCACCATGGTGATCAGGCCTTCAGCCATCCCACTGAAGGAGATGTGGCTCAGCACCGTGGTGATCAGGCCTTCAGCCATCCCACTGAAGGAGATGTGGCTCAGCACTGTGGTACTCAGGCCTTCAGCCATCCCAGTGAAGGAGATGTGGCTCAGCACCGTGGTACTCAGGCCTTCAGCCATCCCGGTGAAGGAGATGTGGCTCAGCACTGTGGTACTCACGCCTTCAGCCATCCCAGTGAAGGAGATGTGGCTCAGCACTGTGGTACTCAGGCCTTCAGCCATCCCAGTGAAGGAAATGTGGCTCAGCACTGTGGTACTCAGGCCTTCAGCCATCCCAGTGAAGGAAATGTGGCTCAACACTGTGGTACTCAGGCCTTCAGCCATCCCAGTGAAGGAGATGTGGCTCAGCACTGTGGTACTCAGGCCTTCAGCCATCCCAGTGAAGGAGATGTGGCTCAGCACTGTGGTACTCAGGCCTTCAGCCATCCCAGTGAAGGAAATGTGGCTCAGCACTGTGGTACTCAGGCCTTCAGCCATCCCAGTGAAGGAAATGTGGCTCAACACTGTGGTACTCAGGCCTTCAGCCATACCAGTGAAGGAGATGTGGCTCAGCACTGTGGTACTCAGGCCTTCAGCCATCCCAGTGAAGGAGATGTTGCTCAGCACTGTGGTGCTCAGGTCTTCAGCCACCCCAGTGAAGGAGATGTGGCTCAACACTGTGGTGCTCAGACCTTCAGCCATCCCAGTGAAGTAGATGTGGCGTCCTCTCTAAAAGGTCAGGCCTCGGAAAGTGCACAGGCGTAGGTTTTTATGAGAGACGGACAGGCATATTAAAAAAGACAGACTGAGAGAAAAAGAGAGAGAAGGGACCAAAATAGATAAAGAGACAGACATACAGACAGACATGCATACATACAGATATGGGGGTAAAAACAGACAGACAGACAGACAGACAGACAGACAGACAGACAGACAGACAGACAGACAGACAGACAGACAGACAGACAAAAACAGCCTGACAGCTCGAGAGACAAACAGATAAAACCAAATGAATCAACTCCCCCCTCAAAAAACATTCACACCAACTCAAAGCTAATCTGCGTCATCTCCTCAATTTAGCCTCAATGCTCATTCTGACTACATCGCTATGGAACCTAGTGAACAATACCCAACCAGATGCATCCATATATGGCAGGGGGAATCAGAGTCCCAGACTGGACTAATATGGATCTACTGGGCTTAGGACCAACTCAGACTGGACTAATATGTATCTACTGGGCTTAGGACCCACTCAGACTGGACTAATATGGATCTACTGGGCTTAGGACCCACTCAGACTGGACAAATATGGATCTACTGGGCTTAGAACCCACTAAGACTGGACTAATATAGATCTACTGGGCTTAGGACCCACTCAGACTGGACTAATATGGCTCTACTGGGCTTAGGACCCACTCAGACTGGACTAATATAGATCCACTGGGCTTAGGACCCACTCTGACTGGACTAATATGGATCTACTGGGCTTAGAACCCACTAAAACTATACTAATATAGATCTACTGGGATTAGGACCCACTCAGACTGGACTAATATGGCTCTACTGGGCTTAGGACCCACTCAGACTGGACTAATATAGATCCACTGGGCTTAGGACCCACTCTGACTGGACTAATATGGACCTACTGGGCTTAGGACCCACTCAGACTGGACTAATATAGATCTACTGGGCTTAGGACCCACTCAGACTGGACTAATATAGATCTACTGGGCATAGGACCCACTCAGACTGGACTAATATAGATCTACTGGGCTTAGGACCCACTCAGACTGGACTAATATGGATCTACTGGGCTTAGGACCCACTCAGACTGGACTAATATAGATCTACTGGGCTTAGGACCCACTCAGACTGGACTAATATGGATCTACTGGGCTTAGGACCCATTCAGACTGGACTAATATGGATCTACTGGGCTTAGGACCCCACTCAGACTGGACTAATATGGATCTACTGGGCTTAGGACCCACTCAGACTGGACTAATATAGATCTACTGGGCTTAGGACCCACTCAGACTGGACTAATATAGATCTACTGGGCTTAGGACCCACTCAGACTGGACTAATATGGATCTACTGGGCTTAGGACGCACTCAGACTGGACTAATATAGTTCTACTGGGCTTAGGACCCACTCAGACTGGCCTAATATGGATCTACTGGGCTTAGGACCCACTCAGACTGGACTAATATGGATCTACTGGGCTTAGGACCCACTCAGACAGGTACCCGCATGCACACTTTTCAAAGCCATGCCAGACGCGTCTGTTATACAGCCATCTTAGTGCTTTTCTCTCTCTGTTTTAAGGTCCAAAGCCTGTAAAATGATATTGTTTTGTTGAGTCACTCTGGCTCTGTGCTGGTTAGGGAGAGAGAGAGAGAGAGAGAGAGAGAGAGAAAGTGGGAGCGAGAGAGAGCGAGAGAGAGAAAGTGGGAGCGAGAGAGAGAGACAGAGAGAAAGTGGGAGCGAGAGAGAGAGACAGAGAGAAAGTGGGAGCGAGAGAGAGAGAGAGAGAGAAAGTGGGAACGAGAGAGAGAGAGAGAGAGAAAGTGGGAGCGAGAGAGAGAGAGAGAGAGAAAGTGGGAGCGAGAGAGAGAGACAGAGAGAAAGTGGGAGCGAGAGAGAGAGAGAGAGAGAAAGTGGGAGCGAGAGAGAGAGAGAGAGAGAAAGTGGGAGCGAGAGAGAGAGACAGAGAGAAAGTGGGAGCGAGAGAGAGAGACAGAGAGAAAGTGGGAGCGAGAGAGAGAGAGAGAGAGAAAGTGGGAGCGAGAGAGAGAGAGAGAGAAAGTGGGAGCGAGAGAGAGAGACAGAGAGAAAGTGGGAGCGAGAGAGAGAGACAGAGAGAAAGTGGGAGCGAGAGAGAGAGACAGAGAGAAAGTGGGAGCGAGAGAGAGAGACAGAGAGAAAGTGGGAGCGAGAGAGAGACAGAGAGAAAGTGGGAGCGAGAGAGAGAGACAGAGAGAAAGTGGGAGAGAGAGAGAGAGACAGAGAGAAAGTGGGAGCGAGAGAGAGAGAGAGAGAGAAAGTGGGAGCGAGAGAGAGAGACAGAGAGAAAGTGGGAGCGAGAGAGAGAGAGAGAGAAAGTGGGAGAGAGAGAGAGAGACAGAGAGAAAGTGGGAGAGAGAGAGAGAGACAGAGAGAAAGTGGGAGGGAGAGAGAGAGAGAGAGAGAAAGTGGGAGCGAGAGAGAGAGACAGAGAGAAAGTGGGAGCGAGAGAGAGAGACAGAGAGAAAGTGGGAGCGAGAGAGAGACAGAGAGAAAGTGGGAGCGAGAGAGAGAGACAGAGAGAAAGTGGGAGCGAGAGAGAGAGACAGAGAGAAAGTGGGAGCGAGAGAGAGAGACAGAGAGAAAGTGGGAGCGAGAGAGAGAGACAGAGAGAAAGTGGGAGCGAGAGGGGGGGGGGGAAACCCATACATGGCGTTGGACCAAGGGAATAACGGACACATGCCTCTGGCATGGGAGCCAGAAGCAGCAAAGGAGAGGAGAGGAGAGAGAGGTGTGTCTCAGTTGACCATAACAAATATGCCTTGCCTGGTACACAAGTACCACAAGTTCTCTATTGTAGAGGAGAGGGTGAGAGAGTCCAGCGAGGGGTTTATCTGTCCAGTCACGAGGAGGTCTTAGAAGGAACTGAGGCAGAACCAGACCCCCAGACAGCTAGCCAACCAGCCTGCCTTTCTCTCAATCCCACCCCAGAAAAAGTGTCTCATCTGGGGTTTAGTGGAGCAAGGCATTGCTCGTGGGGAGTCTTTCCACAGCACAGTATATTCACACTCCTAGCAGAGATCTGGCTGCATCACAAGTGGCTTCCTCTCCCAAAGAACACAACTCCAACTATCTGGGTGTATAATATAGGGTAGACAAGCTGGCAGTATACTGCCTGACTCAAATCCATTTTCCCTGTGCAAAACCAAGCTTGAGGATTCTGATTGCTATGAAAAAGAAGTGAAGGAATGCATAAATTCCCACCACCCAGACGTGTGGGCTTACAACAGGTTGGAACACGCAGCCTTCCAGCATACTGTACGCCAAGAAAGCATTTAGTATTCAGCTCCATACAACACAGTGCTAAGAGAGATTCAGCTCCGTACAACACAGTGCTAAGAGAGATTCAGCTCCGTACAACACAGTGCTAAGAGAGATTCAGCTCCATACAACACAGTGCTAAGAGAGATTCAGCTCCGTACAACACAGTGCTAAGAGAGATTCAGCTCCATACAACACAGTGCTAAGAGAGATTCAGCTCCGTACAACACAGTGCTAAGAGAGATTCAGCTCCATACAACACAGTGCTAAGAGAGATTCAGCTCCATACAACACAGTGCTAAGAGAGATTCAGCTCCATACAACACAGTGCTAAGAGAGATTCAGCTCCATACAACACAGTGCTAAGAGAGATTCAGCTCCATACAACACAGTGCTAAGAGAGATTCAGCTCCATACAACACAGTGCTAAGAGAGATTCAGCTCCATACAACACAGTGCTAAGAGAGATTCAGCTCCATACAACACAGTGCTAAGAGAGATTCAGCTCCATACAACACAGTGCTAAGAGAGATTCAGCTCCATACAACACAGTGCTAAGAGAGATTCAGCTCCATACAACACAGTGCTAAGAGAGATTCAGCTCCATACAACACAGTGCTAAGAGAGATTCAGCTCCATACAACACAGTGTTAAGAGAGATTCAGCTCCATACAACACAGTGTTAAGAGAGATTCAGCTCCATACAACACAGTGTTATGAGAGATTCAGCTCCATACAACACAGTGCTAAGAGAGATTCAGCTCCATACAGCACAGTGCTAAGAGAGATTCAGCTCCATACAACACAGTGCTAAGAGAGATTCAGCTCCATACAACACAGTGCTAAGAGAGATTCAGCTCCATACAACACAGTGTTAAGAGAGATTCAGCTCCATACAACACAGTGCTAAGAGAGATTCAGCTCCATACAACACAGTGTTAAGAGAGATTCAGCTCCGTACAACACAGTGCTAAGAGAGATTCAGCTCCATACAACACAGTGCTAAGAGAGATTCAGCTCCATACAACACAGTGTTAAGAGAGATTCAGCTCCATACAACAGTGCTAACTTGGCTGCTCCTATACTTCAGAATTATTAATAGCCACTAAATACCACACAGACAGAACAACTATGACGATGACAGATACTGTTAGAAGTTGTAGTTAGGCACTGATCTAGGATCAGTATACATTCTCACAAACCCTAACCAGAAGCATTAGGGAGAGAAACAGAAAACTGACCTTAGATCAGCATCTAGGGTTGCCTAACGACTCAACCTGAATTTAATTCCGTTGCTCTATCAATCGCTACATACATTCAATCAAAAACTGCCATCCTAGAAGTTGTTTGTGTGACTTCCAAATGAGGGGAGTTGTACAAAACAAATTCCTCTGTGATTGGATTGTCTCTAACAAATCTAACCAATCAAAGTTGATAATGTCATCATGTAGGCCAGCTCTGGCCCAACCCATCGGTTTCTCAAACCAATCAGAACGTTCAGAATGTATTTGCATTCTAGATATCATGGCGGAGAAGAAACATCAGTTGGACAGAGCTATGTGAAAGGGTATCCAGGCAACATCTAGGGGAAACCTCATCCTACTCCTAAATGGTGAGTATGGGTGGAGATGTCGTCAGGGAGAAAAATCGTCTCATTGGCTCCCATGAAAAATAATCTTGCGGATCGACCCGCATTTGGGATTCCTGAAGCCTTCGCCTGCCCACACAAGAGAAACTGCAGTAGTAGTGGCAGTCTGCCTGGGCAAATAAATACTTCAGGTACTAAGAAGCCAAATAAGGACGTCAAGCCGAACAGTACTTCAGATGGAGTTATAGAGCTAACCAGGCTTCTATTTGATTTGAATGGTAAACAAATATGTTGGTTATTGTGACGGAGAGTTCCTGAACAATCATGTTGGACATTTCAACACGACATCGAGCGTGTAATGTATTTCTCTGAATATCTGAGTATTACTGGCAGGTCTTTGGTAATGGTAAAATAAGATCTTGCGGTTGCAGAGAGATGGAGGGAAAGTTAAACCATAGCAGTAACACAGTAGGAAAACATATGATGAATGACGACTAGCATGCTGCCAGGAGAATATCAAGCCGCTGTATTTCCAACATGACGACACTTCCCCAGCCAACTGTTTCCAGTTCTATAGACGTCCATCAACACTATTTGACCGTAGCCAAACACAAAACGCTTAAAGGCAAGCCTTTCCATTTCCACGCCATAAAAACCCATCTGCAACGCCAGACGTCATGGCGAGAACTTGATTGAGCTAACGACCTTCTCACTCGTTCCCGCTAGACGCTACTTTACCAGGCTACTTAGGAAAACAACCTCCCTTGGCTTTGGGGCTGCTGGAAGCGTACATCAATAGTATCTACAGAATGTACAGAGGTTTTCCTGGCTTTCTACTGTATACCCTAGCCTCACTATATACTGTATACACTAGCCTCACTATATACTGTATATACTAGCCTCACTATATACTGTATACACTAGCCTCACTATATACTGTATACACTAGCCTCACTATATACTGTATATACTAGCCTCACTATATACTGTATACACTAGCCTCACTATATACTGTATATACTAGCCTCACTATATACTGTATATACTAGCCTCACTATATACTGTATACACTAGCCTCACTATATACTGTATACACTAGCCTCACTATATACTGTATACACTAGCCTCACTATATACTGTATACCCTAGCCTAAACCCACTATATACTGTATACACTAGCCATGCCCACTATGTACTGTAAACCTTAGCCTAGACCCACTATGTACTGTATACCCTAGCCTAGACCCACTATGTACTGTATACCCTAGCCTAGACCCACTATGTACTGTATACCCTAGCCTAGACCCACTATGAACTGTATACCCTAGCCTAGACCCACTATGTACTGTAAACCTTAGCCTAGACCCACTATGTACTGTATACCCTAGCCTAGACCCACTATTTACTGTATACCCTAGCCTAGACCCACTATGTACTGTATACCCTAGCCTAGACCCACTATGTACTGTATACCCTAGCCTAGACCCACTATGTACTGTATACCCTAGCCTAGACCCACTATGTACTGTATACCCTAGCCTAGACCCACTATGTACTGTATACCCTAGCTTAGACCCACTATGTACTGTATACCCTAGCCTAGACCCACTATGTACTGTATACCCTAGCCTAGACACACTATGTACTGTATACCCTAAGCTTAGGACCCACTATGTACTGTATACCCTAGCCTAGACCCACTATGTACTGTATACCCTAGCCTAGACCCACTATGTACTGTATACCCTAGCTTAGACCCACTATGTACTGTATACCCTAGCCTTAGACCCACTATGTACTGTATACCCTAGCCTAGACCCCACTATGTACTGTATACCCTAGCTTAGAACCCACTATTGTACTGTATACCCTAGCCTAGACCCACTATGTACTGTATACCCTAGCCTAGACCCACTATGTACTGTATACCCTAGCATTAGACCCACTATGTACTCGTATACCCTAGCCTAGACCCACTATGTACTGTATACCTAGCCTAGACCCACTATTACTGTATACCCTAGCTTAGACCCACTATGTACTGTATACCCTAGCCTATAGACCCACTATGTACTGTATACCCTAGCCTAGACCACTATGTACTGTATACCCTAGCTTAGACCCACTATGTACTGTATACCCTAGCCTAGACCCACTATGTACTGTATACCCTAGCTTAGACCCACTATGTACTGTATACCCTAGCCTAGACCCACTATGTACTGTATACCCTAGCCTAGACCCACTATGTACTGTATACCCTAGCCTAGACCCACTATGTACTGTATACCCTAGCTTAGACCCACTATGTACTGTATACCCTAGCCTAGACCCACTATGTACTGTATACCCTAGCCTAGACCCACTATGTACTGTATACCCTAGCCTTAGACCCACTATGTACTGTATACCCTAGCCTAGACCCACTATGTACTGTATACCCTAGCCTAGACCCACTATGTACTGTATACCCTAGCCTAGACCCACTATGTACTGTATACCCTAGCCTAGACCCACTATGTACTGTATACCCTAGCCTAGACCCACTATGTACTGTATACCCTAGCCTAGACCCACTATGTACTGTATACCCTAGCCTAGACCCACTATGTACTGTACCTACCTAGAACCACTAGTACTACCTAGCCTAGACCCACTATGTACTGTATACCCTAGCCTAGACCCACTATGTACTGTATACCCTAGCCTAGACCCACTATGTACTGTATACCCTAGCCTAGACCCACTATGTACTGTATACCCTAGCCTAGACCCACTATGTACTGTATACCCTAGCCTAGACCCACTATGTACTGTATACCCTAGCCTAGACCCACTATGTACTGTATACCCTAGCCTAGACCCACTATGTACTGTATACCCTAGCCTAGACCCACTATGTACTGTATACCCTAGCTAGACCCACTATGTACTGTATACCCTAGCCTAGACCCACTATGTACTGTATTACCCTAGCCTAGACCCACTATGTACTGTATACCCTAGCTTAGACCCACTATGTACTGTATACCCTAGCCTAGACCCACTATGTACTGTATACCCCTAGCCTAGCACCACTATGTACTGTATACCCTAGCCTAGACCCACTATGTACTGTATACCCTAGCCTAGACCCACTATGTACTGTATACCCTAGCCTAGACCCACTATGTACTGTATACCCTAGCCTAGACCCACTATGTACTGTATACCCTAGCCTAGACCCACCTATGTACTGATACCCTAGCTTAGACCCACTATGTACTTGTATACCCTAGCCTAGACCCCACTATGTACTGTATACCCTAGCCTAGACCCACTATGTACTGTATACCCTAGCCTAGACCCACTATGTACTGTATACCCTAGCCTAGACCCACTATGTACTGTATACCCTAGCCTAGACCCACTATGTACTGTATCCCTAGCCTAGACCCACTATGTACTGGTATACCCTAGCCTAGACCCACTATGTACTGTATACCCTAGCCTAGACCCACTATGTACTGTATACCCTAGCCTAGACCCACTATGTACTGGTATACCCTAGCTGTAACCCACTATGTACTGTAAACCTAGCCTAGACCCACTATGTACTGTATACCCTAGCCTAGACCCACTATGTACTGTATACCAGCCTAGACCCACTATTACTGTATACCCTAGCCTAGACCCACTAGTACTGTATACCCTAGCCTAGACCCACTATGTACTGTATACCCTAGCCTAGACCCACTATGTACTGTATACCCTAGCCTAGACCCACTATGTACTGTATACCCTAGCTAGACCCACTATGTACTGTATACCCTAGCCTAGACCCACTATGTACTGTATACCCTAGCCTAGACCCACTATGTACTGTATACCCCTAGCCTAGACCCCACGATGTACTGTATACCCTAGCCTAGACCCACTATGTACTGTATACCCTAGCCTAGACCCACTATGTACTGTATACCCTAGCCTAGACCCACTATGTACTGTATACCCTAGCCTAGACCCACTATGTACTGTATACCCTAGCCTAGGAACCCACTATGTACTGTATAACCCTAGCCTAGACCCACTATGTACTGTATACCCTAGCCTAGACCCACTATGTACTGTATACCCTAGCCTAGACCCACTATGTACTGTATACCCTAGCCTAGACCCACTATGTACTGTATACCCTAGCCTAGACCCACTATTTACTGTATACCCTAGCCTAGACCCACTATGTACTGTATACCCTAGCCTAGACCCACTATGTACTGTATACCCTAGCTTAGACCCACTATGTACTGTATACCCTAGCCTAGACCCACTATGTACTGTATACCCTAGCCTAGACCCACTATGTACTGTATACCCTAGCCTAGACCCCACTATGTACTGTATACCCTAGCCTAGACCCACTATGTACTGTATACCCTAGCCTAGACCCACTATGTACTGTATACCCTAGCCTAGACCCACTATGTACTGTATACCCTAGCCATGCCAACGGTGTACAGTAAATCAGATGGGAAAGACATGAGCATAATGTTGTACCTCTGAAAGAACTAACAGTGGAACATACTCTAGAGAGGTTCCAGGCAGGGTTGAGGTCACCAATTCAGTATAAAGTATAAAGTCCATCCCCATCTCAGGAGGTCAGTGGGGACACACCAGGGTTGGGGCTCTATGCCTCTCATGTCCAATCACATTCAGAAGTCCCCTCATCTGTCTCCATCCTAAGAAAACCCTTTAGAGAACCAAACATCCACAAGGTAACAGGTACAGTAAAGTAGCAGTCATCATGATGTAACAACATCTGTTCAGCGTCTCAATGTTGTTTTGTGTTTTCAAATGTCTGGAACAAACCCTGAAATAAGATAGAAAGAATGCTCCAGGGCCGTACATACACACACCTCCAGTCCAGCTCGTCCAGTTTGACAACAACTTTAACACAACACAACATTAACTCAACATTTAGACAACATTAAAACAACATTAACACAACACAACATTGACACAACATTAACTCAACATTAAGACAACATTAACACAACTTGAACATAACAGTAGCACAACATTAACATACAATTAACACAACATTAACCCAACACAACATTAACACACATTAAAACAACATTAACCCAACACAACATTAACACAACATTAACACAACATTAACTCAACATTAACTCAACATTAACACAACATGAACACAACTTGAACATAACAGTAGCACAACATTAACAAAACATTAACACAACACTAACATAACATTAACACAACACAACATTAACACACATTAAAACAACATTAACACAACACAACATTAACACAACATTAACGCAACATTAACACACATAAAAACAACATTAACCCAACACAACATTAACGCAACATTAACACACATGAAAACAACATTAACCCAACACAACATTAACCCAACATTATCGCAACATTAACACACATGAAAACAACATTAACCCAACACAACATTAACCCAACATTAACCCAACATTATCGCAACATTAACACACATGAAAACAACATTAACCCAACACAACATTAACCCAACATTAACCCAACATTATCGCAACATTAACCCAACACAACATTAACATTAGTGTGGGAACACAAGATCCATTGGATCATGGTTAAACCGCGGTTAGCGGTGAGTGTGTGTGCTGCTTACGGCTAACCTCTCATACCGTCTATGGATCCAACATTCAACCAAAACCACTGCCATACCGTCATAAGCACTGAATATCCTTCTCCAGAAGAAATAGATGAATATAATATGTGCAATTGTGGCTAGCGTTGGACGCAGGTTGAAAACCTCTGATGTGAAAGCCAATTGGAGTTTCATAACGAGGAGAGCTTCATAATGGCCACACAAAGGGATCACATCTCCGCAGGATCGCTATTGGAGGTCTTAAGCAGGCATGTTATCATCATTACTGGCCTGCGTGGCTGAGTTGAACTGAGTTGGACAGAGCTAATAGGAGTAGTATGCTCTATGGATGGTCCATGGCCAGGTATCACTCAGAGTTCATGTTGAATCAGAACTGACCGCGGGATGCTTTCACTCAGAGTACCACTAATGGTTCTGTTGACTAGAGAACAAAAGCACAGAGGGTCCGGGTTGCCAAGCCAATGTCAACGACACACAGAGACACACACACATACTGTATCCAAGCCAGTGTGAGCTAAACACATGTAGACAGACACACTAAAACATGACTGTAGCTACACTATACAACACATACTACTAATGAAGCCAACTTCGCTGCACTTTGAGGAGGGAGTATTTTCACGGTTCTCTCTCAGTCAGCTGCATTCAATGTCACATACGTGTTAGAATATTAAACAAACGTCACATGAAAATGTCTGATTTCATCTCTAAAGCATCTACTTCAACAAGTACTCATTCACAAACTCTGTAGACTCATCATGGGCCAGATGCTGTTCAATTCACATCGTTCCTCTAGTCTAGTCTGTCTCCGGACGGTTTGGTGAAGTTTGGCTGCTCCGAGGCATCCAATGAGGAGGCGTTACAGAGTTTGGCACGAGGGAAACCAGTTTAAAGATAAAGAGAGGGATTTGGATGAAGAGAGGAGAAACCGTTTTTGCAAAGGAACGGATCTATCTGGAAAGAAGCCAGTCCACAGCCATTATTCGCTCACAGCATCTTAATGTTGGAGGAAGAGATGGTGGGAAGCATTGATTTAAGGCTGTTCTGGCAGGGTAAGAGGTTTTCTGGAAGTGCTGAGGAAAGCGGTGGGGAATTTTCTGCTCTGGACTAATGGTGACCGATGAAAATGAAAATGCCTGAGGTGCAATTCTGAATTGGAAGGGCTTTCGCAGTGTCAATTGGTAAGTGTTTCGGTCTAAGTGTTTGGAGGAGAAAATGACATTTAGTAGCTCGTCTATGGTAATAAAGAATTTGTACAGAACGGGTTTTATGAAACTGCCACCTATTTCTTTCTCTCAGACTGATCGAATTTAAATTGAACTCTGACACAAAAAAATATGTTTTTTTGCTGTTTCATGCTTCACAACCACATAACACCCTGGACAGGTAAACATTAGGAAATGTCTTTCCATCCGCCAAAATGTGTTACAGCTCAACCATAACAAACAGGAGTCTTCTGTCTTGTTTTGACTGCTTGAACAGAGAGAAGATTTAGTGGCCTGCGACACCTTGACCTCCCGCTTATAACTGCCCCTCCCAGGGTCAAAGGGGAATGACGGTGGTCATCAGTCAACGTTCTCACTTAGAAGTGTCAGTCAGGGAAAAAGGGAGGAGTGAGAGCAGGGAGAGAGAGAGGAAGACAGGGGAAAAGGGAAGGTTCTCTAGAGATGGAGACTTAAAGGAGACTATGAGGAGGCAGAGAAAATGAGAGTAAAATCACTGTGAAGGTAGAGGCCGACTTCTAGTTCTGTATCTGTCTGGCACATACATGACACACACGCACATACGCAAACATCCCCCCCACTCACCCACACCTCTGGGTTGACCTATCGTTATACTGTAGCTTCAGCGGTAGATTTGTCCGTCCTGTCAGCCACTGGTTACAGTAAAGGCGAAACATGGCCACAGCCACCACTCTACCTCCGCCAGCTCCACTCTCCTCCAGACCAGTCACAAAACACCTCCGCTCGGGACATGAAAGCAGAGCGAGACTCAAAGGAACTCTAGCCAGCTCCCCAGAGAGCCACTTTCCCAGGACTACAGCGTAACACATGGGAAACATGGCGCGCTAACTACTTCTTATGTACTGAAGGACAGTAGCCGATCATATCAGCCGACACACTCATAGTTTGGTTACATGATATGCATTGATTTACGTCTGAAATGGAAATAGATTTTTTCAAGTACATCAAGTACCTCTTATTAGAAATCTACATGCAATATAATTACAACAAAGGACATTGATTGTAAGTAGTTACAATGTAAAACATCTTCCAGCTCCTGACTGTCTTTTGGCAGATAAAGACAAAGAGAACTTATGTTTATTGATTTGGACACCTAAGACTATCTCAGAATGAGCTTTCCACCCAACAAGTCGAAACAGAACACAGTATCAATCAATCACATAACATTAGAGGATACTGTACAGCCAGCACTCTTACCTGTTCAACGATGGAATTCTCTCACTTTCTCTCTCCTTCCCTCTCCTCTTCCCTCCTTCTCCCTCGTTCTCTCTCTCCCCTCTCTACTGTCTCTCTCCCTCCAAATACCAAATAGAGACACTCTCCACTGTCTGTCCCCCCTCCGCTCAAAACAACAGGAGTAATCCCAAACGCGTGCCAGACCAGCAAGCCAGTGAATCTGTGCGTGTCTGCACAAGCACATGCACGATCGTGTGTGTGTACGCACACACCTCTCAACTTCTCCAGGATCCACACTTAATGCCGCTGGCTTCTGTTCAATCCGTCTGCGGCCAACAAAGTTGAAAACACACTATATAAGGCCAAGGCTCCAGGCTTCTTCTGACTGCAGCACCCTAAACTAGAGAGGAGGAACAGAGAGAGAGCTCTGGATGCAGACTGGGACTAGAACCCACTGTTGTGTTCTGTTCTTCCCTCATGCCTGCAGCTTGACCTTTACATAATCTATGTTATCTCTCTCTGGCTTTCTCTCTCTCTCTCTCTCTCTCTCTGGCTTTCTCTCTCTTTCTCTCTCTGGCTTTCTCTCTCTCGCTCTCTTTCTCTCTCTCACACACATACACACTCTCGTTCTCTCTCTTCCCTTTTCTTCCCCCTTTGGTTTTTCCTCTGTTGATGCACACACATGCTTATGATGGAAAGAGGTAGCTATGTGCTTAGTGTATGAAAAGCAGGACTTCCTTAACAGGATGGGGGGGGGGCTTGGAATGTGATTGACAGAACACTCTAAATCCCTCCTTTCCTCATGTCAGTCTCAGTCTCTGTCTCTCTTTCTCTCGCTCTGTTTTTCTCTCTATTTCTCTCTCTCCCTCCTCTCTCTGTCTCTCCACCTCCCTCTCTCTATTTCTACCTCTCTGTCTTTTCTCACACTCTCTGTCTTTTTTCACTCTCTCTCTCTTTTCTCTCTCTCTCTCTCTCTCTCGCTCTACCCTCTCTCTCTATCTCTCTCTCTATCATCACATTCTCAGCGTACAGGTTAAACATGAGTTGTCAGGCTCAGAGCCAGTTCCACCCATGTCCATGCTTTAGCTGGTTCTACAGCACACAGTCAGTCCCAGGTGCACTGTGTGTGTACATTCCTCTGCATCTACACAGCACGCTATAGATCTGAGAGAATGTATTCTTCTATTTCAGGTTGGAAATCAGCGCTGTTGGTGTACAGGCAGGTAAATAATTCAACAGAATGTAATGTAAAACACTGGGTGGCTGGGTGAATGTTTGAATAGGAAGAAGAGCTGGTTTTGTGTTATCCAAACATTCATGTGTTGTGAACCACCTTTTCCAATGCTTTTTCCGTTTGTCTTGAGATAAAGCCAGATCAATACAACCAATGTTTCTAGCCAGGATCCAGTCTTAAGAGGTATCTCAGCAGGAACGAACCACAAACCATAAATAGGAAATTATTTAGGATACTTGAGATGATTTTCGTGTGCTTGCTGGTGCTTGATCTCCTGTGGGGTAGATTTAGATTTCATGCACTCTGGGTGAACTTGGTGCTTTCCCTCCAGACAAGCTGGGAGGGTAGATTATACCATCAGTCATCGGCCCTTTACCCGGCTATTAGCTCTGCCATACAGTCTGTCTGCTAGTCCAATCTATCTCCTGTCTATCTCTGCCATACAGTCTGTCTGCTAGTCCAATCTATCTCCTGTCTATCTCTGCCATACAGTCTGTCTGCTAGCCCAATCTATCTCCTGTCTATCTCTGCCATACAGTCTGTCTGCTAGCCCAATCTATCTCCTGTCTATCTCTGCCATACAGTCTGTCTGCTAGCCCAATCTATCTCCTGTCTATCTCTGCCATACAGTCTGTCTGCTAGCCCAATCTATCTCCTGTCTATTTCTGCCATACAGTCTGTCTGCTAGCCCAATCTATCTCCTGTCTATCTCTGCCATACAGTCTGTCTGCTAGCCCAATCTATCTCCTGTCTATCTCTGCCATACAGTCTGTCTGCTAGGCCAATCTATGTCCTGTATAGCTCTGCCATATCGTCTGTCTGCTAGCCCAATCAAGGTCCTGTATAGCTCTGCCATACCGTCTGTCTGCTAGTCCAATCTATCTCCTGTATATCTCTGTCATACCATCTGTCTGCTAGCCCAATCTATCTCCTGTTTATCTCTGTCATACCGTCTGTCTGCTAGTCCAATCTATCTCCTGTATCTTTCGCTCTTGCTTTATTTCTCTCTCACTATCTCACTCCCCTCTTTTACCATCTGTCTGCTAATGCAATCTATCTCCTGTTTATCTCTGTCATACAGTCTGTCTGCTAGTCCAATCTATCTCCTGTATATCTCTGCCATACCATCTGTCTGCTAGTCCAATCTATCTCCCGTATAGCTCTGCCATACTGTCTGTCTGCTAGTCCAATCTATCTCCTATATATCTATGCCAGTGAAGGCTGTTGCCATGGTGACACTGTGTGATGGGCCTTTGAAGTGGCGTGTTTGTGCCTGGGAAACAGAGTGGCTTCTGTAGAAGCAAGGAGTGTGTCCTCATCTCTCCTCTCGCTCTGTCTCGTTTCTTGCTTTCTTTCTCACTCTATCTCTCTCTCGCACTTTCTTTCTCACTCTCTCTCCCCTCTTTCCCTCTCTCTCGCTTTCTTGCTCACTCTCACTCTCTCTTTCTCTCCACCCCATCTCTCATTCTACCTGACAACCCACCCCTTCACTCTCCTTCCCTCTCCAGTCAGTGTTAAAGGCCTTGGTCATGTTTGTCTTCTCCTCTGTGTCTATGCACTCTTTCTGAGGTGAAATGGCCAAAAGCACCAATATAGACAGACCTCAAGTGCCTCCGTGTGGCCCCTGGACACTCAACAAAGATCAGAGTAGGGGCACAATAACGATTATTTTCTTATACCAATGTAGGATCTTAATTTGACCACCCTTTTGCAGGAGAACGTTCCTGCAATGCAGGAAGAAAAAAGACTTGTAGTGTATTTGAGGTTTAAAAAGGTTTTGTAACGCTCGTCGTAAGTTGTAGTTGAAGTGGACCAAGGCGCAGCATGGTAAGTGTCCATCATTACTTTATCATAAACACACTCAAACAAAATAACAAACGCGAAAACGCACAGTTCCGTCAGGTACAGACACTAAACAGCAAACAACCTCCCACAAACACAGGAAGAAAACAGGCTGCCTAAGTATGATTCCCAATCAGAGACAACGATAGACAGCTGCCTCTGATTGGGAACCACACTCGGCCCAAAACAAAGTAACAGAAAACATAGACTTCCCCACCCGAGTCACACCCTGACCTAACCAAACATAGAGAATAATAAGGATCTCTACGGTCAGGGCGTGACAGGTTTCTAAAGTTTGTAATTTCCACTTTTAAATTTCAGACTTGATTTTCCCTTTAGAAAAATGTATCAACCACTACAAAAATGTCCATTAATTATAATTCACATAATAATTCACATTTATTAGTTTCTTGCAAGCTCAAATTAAGATCCTTCATCTGTATTACATTTACATTTTAGTCATTTAGCAGACACTCTTATCCAGAGCGACTTACAGTAATGAATACATACATTTCATTTCATGCATTTAAAAAAAAATGTTTGTACTGGACCCCGTGGGAATCAAACCCACAACCCTGGCGTTGCACACACCATGCTCTACCAACTGAGCCACAGGGAAGACTATATATTCTCAGACATTCTCAGACACCTTGACAGAACAAAACCAGTCATTGACAAAGTCATTAAAGATTTCCTACATTTCATGACTGCCCATTGAAGTGTTATATTTCTAAATTCTGTCTCTGATAAATCAATTTCTCCCTCCTCGATAGCCAATTATCTGCTCGGAGCTCATCTTAATGTTATGGTTATGTAAGCAGCAGATCAGTAATCCCTAGATGGATTTGTGGCCAAATAAAGATCAAACGCGACCGCCTGACTCGTCTTGTGGTGATTATTTCCAACTGCTGTATTTTTCTTGGAATGACAGAAGAACCTGACTGTTTCTAAAAGGAGAGGCAGCAAGCGTGTATGACTTTACAGTGGAATCTAATTCTAGAAGCAGCAGAGTTGGTGTTTTGGTCTAGATAGTATCGTTCAGGCAATGTTTTGACAGCGCAAAAATGACTACAATTCAATACTGCTACAGTCACTATCAAAACCTTACAACTGAGAAGTCAACAACTTATGCAGGTTTCAAGTTAACAGAAGCCAATCTGCAGTATCCTAAACTTGTTATGAATCAAGTGCCATGTTGAGTATTTGTAGTGTTTTGCCACTGTTTTTTTTAACATCTCTGTATTTTAGTTGCTGTCAGAATGGATCCCTAGAGTGGCACTCGGGAAACTAGAATCCCTTCGAGGGTTCTTAGAACTCATAACAATAGTGGAGTCGACTTCACAATTCCAAGAAGCAGTAAAACATCACCCTGCTCCATCTCTCACACTAACACAATGTGAAGGCCCAGTAACAGTCCCAGTCACACACCCGGCTCGGCTCGGTCGGTTAGCTGGTCCACCCATGGACCGCGGCCACAAGTCATTTCCTCGACGTCTCGTTATAAACCCCTGGACTGCATCCAACAACTATCAGCATTGACGACTGGAGGAAGTTTACAGACCTGATTACTGGAACACTGGGTTCTTTTCAGGCAGCAATGGTCTGCCAGTGTCTGGTATGTAAACAGCTAGCGGTAACCGGTAATGAGCGCTAACCTGTATACTGTGTCACTACTGTGTACCCCGTGTAGTGGAAAGCAACAGCTCCATTTTCACAACATTTCCTAAGCTAAAAATAACTGAAAAACACAGGATGTGTGTGTCAATGAGATCAACTGTTTTACTACGATAATATCTCAAAGCATATCATCAAGACTTAGCACAAAAACAGCATGTTTTGAGAGTAAGACTGAGGAGTGCGTTTGGGGTGAGTGGAGACGACAGCTTCAGGGTCTGGTTGGAAAGCGAGCCAGAGACATGGCCAAAACCTACCCCCCCCCCCCCCTTCTCTTTTCTCTCTTCTCTCCCTCCTCCCCCTTTCCCTCCCCTAACCCTCAACGCCAAACCAAGTCTGGCGACTCCAACCCAACATCCCACAGCACGGCAGCAGCATTCCAGAAAGCTTTTCCATGACAGGACAGTAATAGAGTAGTGAGGGAACGGCAGTGGGAATGGGGTTCAGAAGCAGCAGGAACAGAGCCAGCTGGATAGTCATTCTGAGATGTGGGAAACCCACTAGGTTTCAGTATAGCTGAGGGTTTGTTCATCAAACCTATTATTGACTGGTCATGACTCATACAACCACAGTGACTTCTGCACTGTATCACAATACTATCCATACTAGCATACTATGTAACGTGCATGGCCAATACACTACTTGTTAGTGTCGAGGTTTGGCTAGTGTTTTAGTAGCTGTGAGACAGCTCAGGGCTAGGTTAGTAGGACATACAGTCCAGCTGTGTTTGGGTGGACATTGTTGTCACTGTCCCCTCTCTCTGCTTTGGAGCAGAGCCTCCCATTCCCCAATGATGGGGTCAGGGCCCACTGGTATTCTGAAACCATGTTCTCTTAGCTATGTGGTCCCCAACCTTTTTCGGTAACTGTTGCACCAACTGAATTTTACTGAGCACCCCCTCGTGTGCATTTTACCAGAAGACCTAACGGTCTTATGAGTCTTCTCAAGTAGCCCCTGTGGATAGGCCAAGACCCCCAGAGATCCTAGTTGGTTGGGAATCACTGTCTTAACTCATAGCTTAGGAATGGGTTGCGTCTTGAAACATGTTTTTTGAATTTGTTGGTGGGTCACATGAGAATTCACAGGGCTTAAAGTTGTGGGCCACAAAGCCAACAAAAGAGAGAAATGGCTGCACTTTGAGGCCCCAAGACGTGACCGCTTTTTTGGGGCCGTGCACAGCTACTGTCTCCAAGCCTTTCAGCTTCATCTCCAGCTCTGTCAAACCCCCAGACCACAACATAACACACTCCAGACCAACCACCTACACATCGACAACCATAACAAACACTGAAGGGTCACTACAGTTCCTCTGTCTATAGCAGCAGAACAACACAGCCCTCTCCCCCAAAACATGGACGGTTAGGAACGTGTCACTACGACCGAAACCAGAGCGCCTTTGCGGTTTCAACAACATAGATCAATGGATAGACAGCCGGTTGGTTTGTGTTTAAAGGGAAAGGAAAACATATTAATTCAAGTTATAACTATGGGGGGGGGATAGCATGGCGATTAGTCCCTGTCTGCCTGTCACAGTGTAGCTAGAGGGTATCTACTGGGTTATTCATTGTCTGTGGAGTTGTTCAGATGCTGTGTTCTGGTACATCTCTCTTAAACTGAGGGACATGCAGCAGCTCTTCATTGCTTTTCTATTACCGTTCAAAGTTAGAGGAATGTTGCAGAGATGTTACAGCAATGTTGTGAAATGAGAGCGAGATAACATTGTTGTGAAATGAGGCGAGAATGTAAATGAAAGCCGTAGTCTCAGGACACTGTGTATACATCAAGATAGAAGAAACGCTGAAGATTAGCATAAGCACTCCTCAAGTCTTCCTGATCACAGAAAGCCTCGTATTTCATGACATGTTTACTGAACAAGGTCAACACCGAGTCAGCTAAAGAAAGCATGGGCATCAGCCTTAGTCCACAGTCATGTTTGCATTAAGGCTATTTGCTTTTCCGTGGTTTACGGTCTGAGACGATGAGCGCGCCTACACAACATTGTGTTCCATTTATTTTCATCTAGCGGTCATTTCAGCGGATTAAGCTAACATAAATGTTTTGCCTTAGCTAAGCCAACACAGGGATAAGGGCAGTAACACAATTAAAGGGATAAAGTCAGTCCAAGGGACTGTAATTGTTGATGAAATCCACCGTGCTCAAACACTCAGTTCTTTCCAAGATCTATGATTAGAATCTGTTTGGCTCCGGTTAGTTAGCTAAAGGACTCTACTGATTTCAGCATCTCTCTTTTAAACAGTCTATCTTTATCTCCTTTTTTCTCTCTCCATTTGTCTTTCTCTCTCCTTCTCTCCTTCTCACTCTCACCCTTGTTTCTCTCTTTTGCTCTCTCTCTCTCTCTTTCTCTCTCTCTCTATTTTGTTCTCTCTCTTGTCTCTCTCTCTCACACTGTCTCTCTCTCTCACTTTCTATCTCTTTCCTCTTACTGTGATATAGTATGGCTATTTTCTTCAGGGACAAAGTCATCTCAGAAATTCAGTGTTACCCATTAACCTAACATTAACAGCCAGCCAACCTTCGCCTGTGAGACTCTCACTGCAGCCTCTACAGGATACATAGTTCAGTTCGGCAAGCAAGCAACTTGCTGTAAAGATAACAACTACGCAGAGCACTGCTCTAAGGTCAGTTTTAAATTGTCCCTTCTAACTGTTAAGGTTATGATCATGAGGACGGTATGCTGATCCCAGATCTGTGTCTTCAAAGTGTTATCCTATGGGGACAGCCGAAGAACCCTTATTGATTCTAGATATCGGCTGCTTTTCTAAGAGTGTATGCAGAGGTCCTACACAGGGATCATTAGTCCCAACCTGTAATTTGGACTATGAACACATTGTGAGTTTGTTTTCACAAACAAGCCCTGGAATTCCTCCGTAGAACATCCCACTATAAGGATATGAACGATTCCAGGTTTCACTGACTGTTGTCCTTCTATCTTTGACTCAATGCTTCATTGATCTCATTTTCTTCAGGATGTTTGGGGAATACAAAACTCTGGTTTCTCTAGTAACCCTTCGATGAATAACCAGACTGATTCATGTGTGGTATAGTTTCTGAAGGGAGATTTGGGCGATGGGGGGGGGGGCGACCCAATCACTCCCTGGTGACCTACCTCCATAGGGGTGGGAACCCTTGCATGTGTCGCAACCTCTCGTTAACAGGAGGTAAGGAGGGACGGAGGTGGGGGGGGACAGGGGGGACAGGGGGGTACGGAGGTGGCATTAGATGGTCCAACAAGCTTGGTACTCTCATCCACTCAAACCAGCACTACCATTGTAGTAACGGCTGCCAGGCGGGTGTGAGGGAGAGAGAAAGAGACAGAGCTCCCCTTCAGTTACCACCTCCGTAGTTACAAATCTGAAAACCAAAATAATCTAGCACTCCGACGTTTTCCTCCTCCGCCGCTCCCTTCTCTTTCTCTCTCTCCTTCCCTCTCTCTATGTGTTCTTCCTCTTCCACGGCATCGTCACTTGTTTCCAGGACGATGGGGGCAAGGGCTGGGTTTGTGTGTGTGTGTGTTTGCGTGCGTGCGTGCACGTGTATTTGTGTGTGTGAGTGAGTGAATGTGCGTCTGTGTGCATGCGTGTACGAGTGAGTGTGTATCTGTGTGCGTGCGTGTACGGGTGAGTGTGTATCTGTGTGCGTGCGTGTACGGGTGAGTGTGTATCTGTGTGCGTGCGTGTACGAGTGAGTGTGTATCTGTGTGCGTGCGTGTACGAGTGAGTGTGTATCTGTGTGCGTGCGTGTACCAGTGAGTGTGTATCTGTGTGCGTGCGTGTACAAGTGAGTGTGTATCTGTGTGTGTGCGTGTACCAGTGAGTGTGTATCTGTGTGTGTGCGTGTACCAGTGAGTGTGTATCTGTGTGTGTGCGTGTACCAGTGAGTGTGTATCTGTGTGCGTGCGTGTACCAGTGAGTGTGTATCTGTGTGTGTGCGTGTACCAGTGAGTGTGTATCTGTGTGCGTGCGTGTACGAGTGAGTGTGTATCTGTGTGCGTGCGTGTACCAGTGAGTGTGTATCTGTGTGCGTGCGTGTACGAGTGAGTGTGTATCTGTGTGCGTGCGTGTACCAGTGAGTGTGTATCTGTGTGCGTGCGTGTACGAGTGAGTGTGTATCTGTGTGTGTGCGTGTACCAGTGAGTGTGTATCTGTGTGTGTGCGTGTACCAGTGAGTGTGTATCTGTGTGCGTGCGTGTACCAGTGAGTGTGTATCTGTGTGCGTGCGTGTACCAGTGAGTGTGTATCTGTGTGCATGCGTGTACCAGTGAGTGTGTATCTGTGTGCGTGCGTGTACCAGTGAGTGTGTATCTGTGTGCGTGCGTGTACCAGTGAGTGTGTATCTGTGTGCGTGCGTGTACCAGTGAGTGTGTATCTGTGTGCGTGCGTGTACCAGTGAGTGTGTATCTGTGTGCGTGCGTGTACGAGTGAGTGTGTATCTGTGTGTGTGCGTGTACCAGTGAGTGTGTATCTGTGTGTGCGTGTACGAGTGAGTGTGTATCTGTGTGCGTGCGTGTACCAGTGAGTGTGTATCTGTGTGCGTGCGTGTACGAGTGAGTGTGTATCTGTGTGCGTGCGTGTACCAGTGAGTGTGTATCTGTGTGCGTGCGTGTAGGAGTGAGTGTGTATCTGTGTGTGTGCGTGTACCAGTGAGTGTGTATCTGTGTGCGTGCGTGTACGAGTGAGTGTGTATCTGTGTGTGTGCGTGTACCAGTGACTGTGTATCTGTGTGTGTGCGTGTACCAGTGAGTGTGTATCTGTGTGCGTGCGTGTACAAGTGAGTGTGTATCTGTGTGCGTGCGTGTACCAGTGAGTGTGTATCTGTGTGCGTGCGTGTACCAGTGAGTGTGTATCTGTGTGCGTGCGTGTACCAGTGAGTGTGTATCTGTGTGCGTGCGTGTACCAGTGAGTGTGTATCTGTGTGCGTGCGTGTACCAGTGAGTGTGTATCTGTGTGCGTGCGTGTACCAGTGAGTGTGTATCTGTGTGCGTGCGTGTACGAGTGAGTGTGTATCTGTGTGGTTGCTTGTACCAGTGAGTGTGTATCTGTGTGCGTGCGTGTACGAGTGAGTGTGTATCTGTGTGCGTGCGTGTACGAGTGAGTGTGTATCTGTGTGCGTGCGTGTACGAGTGAGTGTGTATCTGTGTGCGTGCGTGTACGAGTGAGTGTGTATCTGTGTGCATGCGTGTACCAGTGAGTGTATCTGTGTGCGTGCGTGTACCAGTGAGTGTGTATCTGTGTGCGTGCGTGTACGAGTGAGTGTGTATCTGTGTGCGTGCGTGTACCAGTGAGTGTGTATCTGTGTGCGTGCGTGTACGAGTGAGCGTGTATCTGTGTGCGTGCGTGTACGAGTGAGTGTGTATCTGTGTGTGTGAGTGAGTGAGTGTGTATCTGTGTGCGTGCGTGTACCAGTGAGTGTGTATCTGTGTGCGTGCGTGTACCAGTGAGTGTGTATCTGTGTGCGTGCGTGTACCAGTGAGTGTGTATCTGTCTGCGTGCGTGTACGAGTGAGTGTGTATCTGTGTGCATGCGTGTACCAGTGAGTGTGTATCTGTGTGCGTGCGTGTACCAGTGAGTGTGTATCTGTGTGCATGCGTGTACCAGTGAGTGTGTATCTGTGTGCGTGCGTGTACCAGTGAGTGTGTATCTGTGTGCATGCGTGTACCAGTGAGTGTGTATCTGTGTGCGTGCGTGTACCAGTGAGTGTGTATCTGTGTGCGTGCCCGTGTGTGCTACAAAACCCGTGCTGCCAGGGTGAAACAGACACAGCTGCCTCTCTGAGATGACTGCTGCCTCCTAACAAACACAACATTTCCTTTTTGGTTCCATTTGTTTGGCTCTGCCAAAATACCACCCCTCTGACTCTCCTCTGGAGCCCAAGGATATTAAAATAGAAAAGATTCCATGGCTTCCTTACCTTCACCTCACACTTCTTATGGATGCCCAGCTTGCACACTGAAAGACAGCAGAAAACATGGTGTTAGTTTAAGGTCACATGTTGAACCAGATACTATTCTATTCTCTCTGACCTGAGGACTGGCTTTCTCTCAGACGCTGCTACCTGTTGGAACTGTCCTGAATAACCACACACACACAGAGAGAGAGAGATACACACACACACACACACAGATACACACACAGACACAGATACACACAGATACACACACACAGATACACACACACACACACACACACATACACACACACACACACACACACACACACACACACACACACACACACCACACACACACACACACACACACACACACACACACACAGATATAAACACACTCCTGTGAGGCTGCATTAGCCTCAAGATGACTGCCATATTGGGTGGGAAAAGGCCAGCTCTTTACCTTGTTAGGAGAGCAGGGCTTTTATAGGAGATGTGGAATTAAGAGGCGCTACAGGGGTCAGACCTGGCAACCTTCCCTGGGCTGTTAAACACCTCTGTGCTGCCCCCATGTGGCAGGATACAGTCAACATCACAGTCCCACTATTCTGCCTAGAAACTGCTTAGAAACATGATCAATTAGTACATTTTATTAGGTGCAACAATGTCATACACATGTCGGTTGTTGTTTAAGATTGTACAAGTATGATTGCAGGTCATTATATTTACTTGATACATAGTTGATGGTTAGTGTGTGTGCGTAAGGCTGCAAGCACGCGCGTGTGTCCTCTCTTAGCAGTGTGTGTGGGCAGGGGGTGACGTAGGCCATGTTGTGAAGTGATGTGGCCATGTGATGACCTTTGACCCCACACACCTGCTTCCTACCACCAGCTCAGGTGGTCCCCAGGTGGAGTGTGTGTCTGTGTGTGTGCCTGCGTGTGTGTGTGCCTGTTTGTGCTTGTGTGTGCATGCATGCATGCTGTGTGTACATGCTGTGTGTGCATACTGTGTGTGTGTTGTGTGTGTGTGTGTGTGTGTTCCCCAGGTACTCATCACCAAGCCAGGATATAGTAGTCTACTGCTGACAAGGCTATAATGAAATCCTAAGGACTGCATTGCACATTGAGCCTGACTGAGTGTAAAGCAAACATACAGGCTTATTATAGGAATATTAAACACAGACTCTTTACGGCCAACAGATGGCGCTAGTCATATTGAGACGCTGGGTAGAAAATGCTTTGCTATATTGCAGCAGTATATTTAATGGGGGTTTGACTGTTTATCTAGTTCTATTGTATATGCAGAAAACGTAGACATTCATCCTTACTTGTCTCGTGTGTGTATGTGTGTGTGCGTGCGTGTGTGTGTGTGCGCGTGCGTGCGTGTGTGCGCGCGCGTGCGTGCGTGCGTGTGTGCGCGTGCGTGCGTGCGTGTGTGTGTGTGTGCGCGCGTGCGTGCGTGTGTGCGCGCGTGCGTGCGTGTGTGTGTGTGTGCGTGCGTGTGTGTGTGCGCATGTCTCTCTGTCTCTGGCCACACGCCACCCTGCGTCAGTGGAGGATGGCTCCCATTGTGAGGGGCCATAGCAACACTTCCTGGCAACCACAGACGGCGACAGGAAGAGGCTGCAGAATGCTCCGAGGATCATGTGACTCTAGCCTTTTGTTTGGAAACACTGGCAGCTCTGACAGCTTAGAAAGATCCAGAGGATGTTACCAGCAAAGATCATAATATACAATATTTGTCGCAGCATAATTTCCTAATCTCTCTCTTTCGCTCTCTCTCGTTCTCTCTCTCTCTCTCTCTCATCCCCTCTCCCCCTCTCTACACCAACCAATCTCTCCCTCTTTCTTTCTCCCTCTCTTATCTGGGCTAATGCAGCAGCAGCAGCAAGGCTAATTTTAACAGCAAAGCCTCTGCCAAAGCCCTCAAACTGAGCCCAGACCAGACTCCCCTCGACTGCTTCTGGGCTTACTGGACGGAGGTTTGTCAACTGCTCTCTGTGGGAAAGAGGTAGCTTTTCATAAGAGAGAGAGAGAGACAGAGAGGGGGAGGATAGAGAGAGTGAGAGGGAGAGAGAGGAGGGGAGGCTAGAGGGGGAGAGAGGGAAAGAGAGAGGGAGGGAGGATGGAGGGAGAGAGAGGGAGAGAGAGAGAGAAGGACGGGAGGATAGAGGGAGAGAGAAATTGACAAATGGAGAAATGGATAGAGTAGGTATGGGGGGAGCACCAATGGCTCGTGGTCAAAAACATGGCAGAGAGAGAGAGAGAGAGAGAGAGAGAGAGAGAGAGAGAGAGAGAGAGACATCCATCCACTCACCTTTACAGATGAGCCCATCCTTGGTGATGGCCTGCTGACATACATCACAGCTCTTGACTTTCTTGAAGGGCTTAAGCTTGAAATTGTGTGTGTGGACACTCTCCAACTCCTCAGGCTGAAGGGAGATAGAGAGAGGAAGAGGTTAGGGAGGAGAAGACCTGGATAAGATCAACAATTCATATTATAAAATGATCAAGTGAATGGTAACTCTATCGACAGCCTTCAGCGTTTCTGTAATGGATATAATCAATACACAGGCTTGTGTGTTTAAGGAAACAAAAGAGGAGAAGGCGGTTGCTACTGGTAGGACACACACACACACACACACACACACACACGGGTATCGTCCCGGCCCTAGCCTGGTTCTGATGAAAGACCTAATAGCCTCACCGTCTGTGAGCTCTGAGTCTGGAGTAGCAGTCCCTCTCCCTCCCTCTCTCTCTCTCTCCCTCCCGCCCTCCCTCCCTCTCTGTCTCTCTCACCCTCCCGCCCTCCCTCCCTCTATGTCTCTATCTCCCTCCAACCCTTCCGCCCTCCCTCTCTCCCTCCAACCCTCCCGCCCTTCCTCCCTCTCTGTCTCTCTCTCCCTCCAACCCTCCCACCCTCCCTCCCTCTCTGTCTCTCTCTCCCTCCAACCCTCGCGCCCGCCCTCCCTCCCTCCCTCTCTGTCTCTCTCTCCCTCCCTCCCTCTCTGTCTCTCTCTCCCTCCCTCCCTCTCTGTCTCTCCCTCCCTCCCTCCCTCTCTCTCTCGCTGTCCCTCCCTCCCTCCCTCTCTGTCTCTCTCTCCCTCCCGCCCTCCCTCCCTCTTTCTCTGTCTCTCTCTCCCTCTCCCCCCCTCTCGCTATCTTTCTCCCTCTGTCTCTGTCTCTGTCTCTCTCCCCCTCCCTCCCTCCCTCTCTCCCTCCCCCCCTACCCTCCCTCCCTCCCTCCCTCCCTCCCTCTCTCTCTGTCCCTCCCTCCCTCCCTCCCTCCCTCCCTCCCTCCCTCCCTCCCTCCCTCTCTGTCTCTCTCTCTCTCCCTCCCTCTCGCTATCTTTCTCCCTCTGTCTCTGTCTCTCTCCCATGTGCCACAGCCACTTTGTCTCTGAGCTTTTATAAAAGTGTGTTTCTCAGCGTTTTGCTCCCCTATCTCCCTACATCTTACTGGCTTTTGTCACCCAGTGACACGCCTGCTAAGCTCCAGAGGGGGAAGACGACTGACCTTGACTGCAGAAAGAGGAACGCTAACAGCTAGCTAGCTGCTACAAAGCTAAAAGCTAGCCACTGAAAGCATAGGGCTGCAGAGAGGGAAGCTAATGGCTAGCTAGCTGCTAGAAGGCTAAAAGCTAGCCACTGACTGCATAGAGACGCAGAGAGGGAAGCTAACGGCTAGCTAGCTGCTGCAAAGCTAACAGCTAGCCACTGACAGCATAGAGCCGCAGAGAGGGAAGCTAACGGCTAGCTAGCTGCTACAAAGCTAACAGCTAGCCGCTAAGGGTGTGAATCATTGCTTAATTGTAATGCTAATAGACCAAGGTATTGGCTGAGACTAACTCTGGCAGTGACCATTGGCACTGCAGAACTGTGAGTGACATTGCCACATAACCACAGTGACTCAAACTAATGACATAGAACCCGACGAAACACACACACAGGCACTCGCGCACAGACACGCATGCACACACACACACACACACACACATACACATACACACACACACACTCTAACAAACAGACCTTTCTTCCCCAGGTCTGTTGATGGAGTGGACTCAGTCTTGTGTTAATGCTGTTACGTCCAGACTAACAGTACACAAGTCCCCCTTTCAGCCATGCAGTCTCCCCCTGCTCCTAGGCAGGTAGCCTAGTGGTTAAGATTGTTGGGCCAGTAACCGAAAGGTTGCTGGTTTGAATCCCTGAGCCGCCAAGGTGGAAACATCTGGCGTTTGACCTTTAACCCCCAACAACAACTGTTCCCTGGGTACCGACGACGTGGATGTCGATTGAGGTAGCCCCCTGCACCTCTCTGATTCGGAGGAGTTGGGTTAAATGCGGAAGACAAATTTCAGTTGAACGCATTCAGTTGACGAGGTGTTCCCCTTTCCCAGACAGACCTCTTCAGCCATGCAGTCTCCCCCTGCTCCATCTAGCTGAGGCTGGAGGTTTTATAGAAACAGTGCAGGATTGGGTGGGTGGTGAGGACAAAGTTGGCCAAAGTGGATAGACCAGGTTTATTTGTCTGTTCCTAAGTCTACCTGTTCACCTTGGAGCTGAGTTCAGTTTATGTCTGTCACTCTGTCTGAAACCATGTTTTGCTTGGTAAGTTGACCGGTGGGCTTTGCTGTCTATAATTATTTTGAGGACAAAGTTTTAAAAGTAGACCTCTCCCTACTTTCCTTGTTCAGTACTTTTTGTAGATTTGACCCAACAGGGTAGGAGAACAAGGCTAGAAGGGAGGCAAGCAACCTGTTCTGGAATGAAACTCAGTCCAACCGCACATCTGGGGCTGTCTGGGATACTGGCAGCTGTCTGGGGCTGTCTGGGATACTGGCAGCTGCTCGCTGGCCATTAAGTCTTTAACAGCCATGGATCACCTCAGTGTGACTTTAAAGCCCTTATGTTAAAGAAGACCTGGATGAAAACCGCTGGCTCCACCAATCACATGCAACCTGTTGTGTCACAGCCAGGTGCCATGGCTACCTTGCTGCCACAGCAACTAGGGTCACCGCGTCCTGTCAAGCCCTGAGATGATGGATGGGCCCACTACAGCAAACGCACATATAAACACACACAGGTACAAACACACACACTGGCACACACACACACAGGTACGAGCACACACACACTTCTACAGGCACACACGTCAAGTGTCTTCATGACAGGAGGCTTGTACTGCTGCCAGAGAGCATCTGTGAGTTGTACCTTCAGAGAGAGAGACAGAGAGAGAGAGAGATGTGAAAAAGAGTGAGAGAGAGAGCGAGAGAGAGAGAGAGAGAGAGAGGGATGTGAAAAAGAGAGAGAGAGAGAGAGAGACAGAGAGAGAGAGAGAGAGAGAGAGAGAGAGAGAGAGAGAGAGGTTCCGGAGTTCCAAATTGAGCAGCAGCTGCTGAAAAAATGAGCTCCTACAAATATTGAAATTTACATGGTTTTTAGAGTGAAGTACATCAGAAAAAAGCTAAAGAAAACTGCAAGACTGAATAGGAGACAAAACAAGCAACAAACAAAGAAGATGGACTTTTGAAAAATAAACTATTTTTAATAAAATTGTACAGTTATCTTAGCTAGCTGAATTGTTTACTAGTTGCTAAGCAGTTGCTAGGGACTCTCCTGGAAGAAGCTAGCTAGCTAACAAAGAATATCTAGTTAACAGAAGAAAAGAAAGACAAAATAAGGACAGAAGAAAAAGGACATCAAAGTGAAACAGTCCTCTAAAGACACAAGAGACAATAATACAAGAAACAACGCTTCTATTGCAACATTGTAGCCAACATCACCAGCGTTGCTATGGAAATTGTTTACCCACCAGACATCCAAACAGAGAAAGCTAAGAAAAGTTTCAAAGGTTTGTTGATGGGACAGAACCATGAATGCCTGTTTGCAGATCTTATCAGTTGCAAAACAAGAGCAAATGTAATTTTTAATACCAAACGAGGGCACATATGGAAAAGGGTTATTTGCAACCATTTCCCTTTCTCAAAAAAGAGAGGCATCAGCCAAGGATGTCAGATCAGCATTTTTGAAGAAGCTGACCAGAGCAACACGTATCAAACAGTAAACTTATATAATAATGGAACTGTATTGATACAAGGAAATGATTCAAGCCTCCAGGCTTTTGAGAATAGGTTTGTTACCCTAAAAGCAGAAGCTGAAATCATCTCAGAAACTGAGGAAAAAGTCAAGGAGGGAGATGGAGAAAAGCAGGCCCCAACGGTCTCTGTGACCCAGCAAGAAGCCCTCAGTGTCCCTCTACCTACCTCACCTGCAGCAGACAGAGCCAAGGACATGCCTACAACACCAAGAACACCTGCTATGCAACGTTTCCACAGCACCCTCTCTCTAGTCGAAGCAGAGGTCATAGAACTCAGAGAGAACAAGCTTCAAGAGGAGGACACTGTCCAAAAACTAAAAGAAGAGATGAAACAGTTCAGGGAGGAGAGCAGAGCATCTATTGCTAAATTAGAAAGCAGAATGGACAAACTGAGTCA